>NW_022595253.1:3267032-3291701 GCF_009176505.1 Sitodiplosis mosellana
AGAGAGAGAGAGAGAGAGAGAGAGAGAGAGAGAGAGAGAGAGAGAGACAGAGAGAGAGAGAGAGAGAGAGAGAGAGAGAGAGACAGAGACAGAGGAAAAAAAAGTGTGAGTGATAGAGAACAGAATGAACTTTTTTTTTGCCATTGCAATTCGATGGCAGATTGCATTTACATTTTCATATTTGTTGAAGTGAAATCGATCGATTTCACCAGCTTTCCCATCCAATCCGTTTTTAATCAGTTTCCTCTCTCCGGTGGCTCAGTATGCACTTTTATTTACACTCGAAAAGTTTGTAACGAAAGCACTTGCAGGTATATTTGACATTGTAATTCAAAATTGGCCAATGAATCCCAATGAAAAACGCTAAAGTTTAATGGAAATTTGTGCAATAGTCACCGAACACATAGCTCAAACAGAACGGGTAATCTCTATCAGTGTGTACACTGCACATTTTCGAACTGAGCGCACTTTCACTTGTGAAGTGCATACAAACTTGCATTGCAACTCATAAATTCACAAGTGACTGAATGCACTCACAGTGCTGGTGAAAAACCGAAAATGAAATAATTGCATTAGATAACTTGCAATTACATTTTATTTAGTTGAACAAGTATAATACCCAATTCAAAATATTTAGATCGCTACTTGTACAATGGGCGAAAATCGTAAATGGCTTTAGTTTTTCATTGTTGTTGATATGCGCGCGTGCATCGGACATTCAAAGTGCAGAGAATGCCGCGCCAACAGACACAAACAGACATAAAGAGACGGAGAGAACGATAGAAAGTGAGGAAGAGTGCGAGAATTGGAGATTATTTGTCCCTTTTATTCCGAAATCCAAACCATAGTGGTAATTTGTATGTGTGCGAGTGTGTGTATCTCTGTCCGTGTGTCCTTTTCGTTATATTCAACGGGAATGTAGAACAAAATACGCTCTGTTTGTCTAATTTGCTACCTTTTGTTTATATTTCTCTTCATGTCTGTTCGGCTCGAGTGTAATCGGGTTCATGTGTTTGCGATTAACGTTACAGATACGTAAACTGTTTGTTCTGAATTGGCGACGCACACACAATGACAAGAGCCAGGGATAGCGACATAATGACGACGACAACGACGGCGATGCAACTACCGTACTGCACCACTCACCAATGCACCATGATGCAATTTTCTATTTACAGTTGAAAAAAGCAACAAAACCAACTACAAAAACAGTAAGCAAAATGCAGGGCAGAGCTAAAAAAAACAACAACAGTAGTGCAAAAAAAAAACTGAGAATTAGATTCACATTCGACCCAACTTTCTCGCTCTCTCTCTCTTTCTCTCTGTGTCTTATTCGCATCCATTTGGCTCGTGTTCGCCTCACCATGGGATTTTCACATTTGTGTTGCAAATGCATTTACCCCACTGAAATCGAATTAATGCTACAATTTTGAATTACACGTTTGTTTGGCCGAATATCCACTCTCGGCTGCAACGACAACGACAATAGCAGCAACAGCAACAACAGCAACGACGACGATGATACAGACCCAAACGAGAATCAACCCATTTGCCATGGCATGCCGATATCTCCATACAAACAATTAACATTCTATTCGCATCATAACCATTTTATTTTATTTCATGCAGAATATTTGTTTGATTATATAAGCAAATTAGTTTGTCGATTTTAATGATCTGCATGTATGCGCTTGGGCTAGTCGGCTTAGATTTTACGGATCTCCTGGTCGGCATCGGTTGCCTCAAACAAACATTTTCGAATGCATAATTTAGTGGCGTGCACGGCACACACACACACACGCACGCACTTGAGAATACACACACAGATACAAACAGTTGCAGTTATGAGTCAAGCTTTCCATTATATTAGTGGCCACTCCGGCCACTCGATGCATGTGTCCCAATTTGAAATAGTTTATCGCTATTTTCGAGCTCGACCAGATAATAGCTTCCAGTTCAGGATAATAATTGAGTTTTTGTTCACAGTTTGTGTTACGACAAGTCGATAAACTTTTTTTATGTGTGAGAAAAAACATACTTGTTTCGAAGTGCTTCGCATTCGAATGATTTTTCGAACGGTCCATTACCACTTTGCGGCCATTTGGAGTTGATAATTCGCATTTTCAAATGGATTCAATGAAAATGAACTGCGGAAAAAACTCCATTCAAACCCTTTGCAAGTCCATTTCAAAATTTAAAAAAAACCTTCGGTTCCGTTGGCCGCATCGAACAAGTTGCTAATCGTCCAAAAAAAAAAAATCGTCAAGTAATTGTTAATGGTAATCAATAGTTTAGCAAAAATTCACAGTGCGTTGAACATTTTCGAATCGATTTTATTTTACACTAATATTTTTTAGTTTCCATTTACACGATTCCCTTCATTAGTTTCAATTAGTTTGGCTTCAACTGGTGAACTTGTTGATTGTAAATGAAATTAAGACATTAGCTTGAAGATTGATAGATTTACTAGGCGCTTGGCAGTAGCAAACGATTTTGACATAAACGATGATGATGATGATGATGATGATGATGACGTCGACCACACGACTCGTACAAAATATGATCAATGAAGCGAAAAGCCGATAGCCGTAGCGATAACGGCATTTTTAATTGAAGTTAATTTGAGAAAATGGCTTTTACGCTCGTACACACACACAAACACACATTAGTTCATTCGCTGTACGGCTTCGAAAACATATATACACGATTTCAGGAATTCAACCAAAAAGCAATTAAAACGTTTCATGGAGGCAACGACGACTTCACAACAAATCAGCAAACAAGATCATCTAAAATGAATGAGCCTACAAATTATCGTCACTAATGTGTACAAACTCCCAGCCGAGTGTGCACTTGCTATCGAAAACTAACGCTTGTACAGATATTCGTATGTGATTCATCACTTGACTAATGATGGATCGACATTTTAAAAGTGAAACACACACAATGTGTATTACATTTCATGCCTATTGTTTGATCGGCATAAATTGGGGAAATTAAAAAAGAATTACCGAATCGATAAAAAAAAGAAGAAAGATTGGCCAAAAAGAGGGAGAATCTCTTGCCTATTAAATGTTTCGAAAAAAGAGAGATATATTTGTTAGAACTTAATTATCGCCGATAGAATTTTAAAATGTACCTACGATATTTTTTTGTATGCGTGAGACGGGCTCGTGGCATCACTCAGCATTATTCATGAAAAATTCCATAATTTATAGCAAAAAAAAAACGAACAAATAGCAAAGCAAAAAAACGGGTCGAGGAGCAATAAAATTTTAATCATCGAAAAAGAGATCGCATTGAGAGCGGGCCAACATCACCGCGTGTGAATGCGCAACAATGTGTGAGCGCGTCGGAGCAAAAGAAAAAAACAACAAGCAAACATCGATAATAGTTCATACAAATACAGAGTATCGGCAACAAATCAACACCTTTTTATCCAATTTACTTAGGTGGATTTTATTAAAGCCAATAAATATTCATAATTGGAACTCTCATTAACCCAAACCATTTTTGCCCCTTTTTTTTACTGTTTTTTTTTTCATTTCGCACCCATGCCAAAAACACTCACATTCTCTCTCGTGTTTCGATGATTGTACAAACAATCAAAATTACGCTGAAATCTACTCGGTATGTGTATAAGTTTGCACGATTTTCACACGTATACGCTATGATGAGGACAAAAACACCGTGAGGTAGTGTGCAAGCATGCACGCACCGCCGAAAAAAAATCAGCCAAATAAATATTTAATGGTGGCGAGATGGTGCTGTTGTTGATGATTATTATTATCGATAAATATGATTGAATATCTTCCATTGCATCGTATTTATTAATTTACTGCATAAAAAGCGATACGGCGATCAATAAATAAAACACAATGTAACGATGAAAAAAAATTCACATAAAAACGAGCAAAAAAAAAGGAAAAAAAACATTTTATTCCCCCAAGCCATTAAACAACCTCTGGTAAACAGTTTCTATGGAAAAACAATTTGCCAAAATGATTGCAAATTTACACTCTCTATCGATTTTCATCAATGCCAAAATAAGCAAAAAAAAACACCAAAAAGCTGCACCAGCAACACAGAGTTCGTATGTATACTACGCTCATGCACGAGAGGGAAAGAAAGAGTGAGATAAATTGGTTGACGCATATCCATGTGTTTGTGTTCATGTGCTTGTGCATTCGCCAATCGCACCGATATAATGGATCAATTCAGTGGAATCCAAAATCACGATTGATTCGGTGCAATGCATCAGAGGCGAGAGCGTGCTTGTTCGATGGAACCGCCAACATCGACGATAACACACACACACACAGAGAGAGAGAGAGAGCGAGTGAAAGAGCACAAACGTAAAATTTAATTTAATCATCAGCACAGCACTAATCCGACTTAAATCGGCAACAATGAACGCAAAAGCCCGACAAGAATGCGTCACATTAATAGATTTTCATGTAGCCGAAAATCGCGATTGAATCACTCGTACCGTTTGCCGCTTTGCTTGCATTGCATGCTCTTGCATCCGCTCTCTCGCATCCGCCGCTTGCATTCACTTCATTGAAACCAGATCACAATTGAATGCGATTTGTTTTTGCTGGCAACCAAACCATTTTGAGTGATTGGTTTTGCGAATCAAAATACAAAATCTCGGTTTAGCGGATTAACGATTGCCGAATATTTGGTATCTCCCATACATACGAGATGGTGCTTTTTAGCGCGTAAGCATTTACGATTGTTTTTCTTCTCTCTTGTTGTTTCAATTCAGTTGTTGGTAGCTAACGCGCGTATCTTCCGAATCAGAAGCTAAACTAGTTGAAATAAGTTTGCGACTTTTTTTTAGCACTACATGAAATGTAGTTTTTTTTCTTTCTGTCTCATTTTGTAACATTTTATATGAGCACGGCAATTGCGATGTAATGACATATGCGCGCTCATACAGCAAGCAGCCAGCAAATCATGATCGGCTGTCGACAGCTTTTATTATTATTACGTCTTTAAAATCGACCGAATGGAATTAACTACAATGTATTCGAATGTGCAATACTTCAATTACTTTGAATTCAGAGTGTATCTGCTTAGGGTTTGTGCTGTTTTTTTTTTTGTTCGCTTTGCGCTTACTTTTATGTACGCATTTGATTGTAATATAGAGTCAATTAGTGAAATAGATTCGCTGATTTCGAATGCTTGATGGAAAGCAGTGCAATGTGTCAGCACAGCGAAACGACGCAGCCGACGGAAATGAGACGGCACGAGCCGAGCATAAAAGGCATGCATCAAACGAAAACGAACGAAAATTACTTTTTGCCAATAGCTCATAAGTTACAGACAAACCATTTTTCATACACATACTTTTTTTTCTCTCCATTTCTTTTGCTCTCGTTATACTATTTTGTGCATTCAACAGCGATTGTTTGCTTCTCTTTCTCAAATTATTATGTAATTTAACTTACACGAATATGATTCAAATTGCCTTTATCCATCCATATTATTTAATATTGTTACAAATTGAAATTAAAAAGTAACACGAAACGTAACAGAAACTCACTCTCCGCCATGAGCAAAGAGAGGAATAATGAAAGAAAAATAGAGAAAAAAAAACAGCACGGGAAAGATTGAATGAAGGGAATTGAAAAAGAAATAAAAAGAAAATGAACACCGAAGCCGAACCACTTTTATCGAATTCGGTGTTGATTTTATGGCAATTTGTTTTGTGTCTGCGCCGTCAAATTGAATGAACGAAAAATCCGGAACACGTGTGCGCGCGCGCAAATGCAAAATGTTCTATTTAAATTGCAAAAATTGCTCAAGTGTGTGCGAATAATGCCATGGAAATTGAGTGAGAAAAAGAGAGTATAAAAATGCGATATTGAGAGGCGGTAGCAATGCACGCACTCGACTCGAACCGTTTATGGACATTGTGCGAGCGCGCTTAGCGCGGAGAACACTATGTTCGTACACAATGCATACGTATGATATTCGTCGATTTCACCACATACGCGTACATAATATAGTCGTAGTCAACGTTCGGTTCGTTAGTCAGTTTGAGTAAGTTTTTCGTAGTTTTTTTTTTAAAATACCGTTTGCACATAATTGTAATTGTAATTCGTGTTGTTTGCATTGTGGATTTGGCAGAAATGGAAGAAAAATTCATTTTTGCATCGGTTGAGCTGAGATGCCGTTTTTCTGTGTAATTACCAAGCCGAAGTTCGGTTCTTCATTTCTTCTTTATTCTCCAAACCATTTTCCTTTGTTATTCCACTCCAAAGTTCACACCACAAAATGTGAACTATACAACGAGCGTGAGTGTATGTATGCTTTTCTTTCTGCCAACGAAGTACTTCAGCATTGCCCTTCGTTCTTGCACATGCTTTATCTCACTGTCAGTTCTTCTTAACGATTCCATTCTTTTATCAAACGAACTTTGCTACTTATTCTATGGTCGTCATATTTCATAATAAAACCACAGTCTCATGCTATCGCTTTGCTCGTTCGCTCGCTCGCTCGCTCGTTCGCTTGCTTGGATTCCGGTTCATTCTGTTCTAATTTAAATGATCACCGTGACGAGATGATTGAAAATTTATCCGGAACACAATGGGGAAACGGAACGCGTTTCGACCTCTCTTGTCTTGTTCCAGCCAAACTGACATTCATGTAACTATGACTGTGGAAATTATATTTCACACACAACTCGATTCTCTCTTTGTCGATTGGTTGGTCGTTCGGTGCTTGTGTCCCGTTCTCTGGCCTCGTGCATCCCAACCAATACGCTTGCTTAACCCATTAACTAACAGTGGTCGATTTTTCGACCAGTGACTTTCGATATTTTCCTCAGGGTGGGGAATTCGATTATTTTTTTTTTCTAAAATAAAGTTTGAAATTCATACTTCCCAATGAGAAAATTACAAAATCAATAAGAACGTTTCAAATTGGTCGGATCGATCATCGAATGAAACCAGAAATTTTGCAAAAAAAATCCCCTAAGAAATTCTACAAATTTGTACTGAATTTTCAATTTTTCTATCGCTGTTAAAGATAAATGGGACTCATATCTCACGATTTGGGAAGTCTACTGTTATTTTTAGACTAAAATTGATAATATTTGAAAGTCGCAATTTGAAAACAAAATAAGAATCCTGGTAATTAATGGGTTAATTGTTATACACAAGTGTAACATCTGCTATTCGCACGAAAAACTATAACTTTGCGAAATCAATCAAATTCAAAGTGGCGTTTTTTCCTTGTCTCTCGTACCGGCTCTTGCTACTGCTACTACAGCCGCTGTAATTTTATTATTTTCAATTTTTCGCTTCGCCACTGGATCTGATCACATCGCAACTTCACCGTTCGTTTTTTTCTGCACTTCATCATCAATCCAAAGTTTTTGTTGTTTTTTTATTCACGAACAAACTTTTTGTACTTTTTTCTATTTTGCATTCGCGGCCATTTTTCATTCCACATTCACTTGCTGAACAACTCTTTCGCAACTTATAATTCTGACTGGATCGAAAATTGTTGAAATAAGAAAAAGAAGAGGAAGGGCAAAAACAACAACTGTTCGATATTAAACCTCGGGATGTTGGCAATAGTTAATTTTCTTATTAACATCAAACAATCGTACCCGATTACTCTTCTTGCCAAGTGCAAACCGTTCAATTTGCTGATGTTTTTTCTTTCTTTCTTAAGTTGAGTAAGAAAAAAAGTATCGCCTTTACGCAACAGGAGTGAGAAGGAGCGAGAGAAAAATAACACGAGTGGGAGAGAGAGAGAGAAATAGAGAATGAGTGCAAAGCACTATAATAACAATTGTGCTATCGATTTATTAAACTTGGCTGAGTCCACCATTCCATCCAATCGAAACTGTTCAATTCAAATCGAGAAAAGAAAAGAGAGCGAAAAAACATCGCAAGTGAATCGTAATCGATACGCTTAGGTGTATAATTAAAAATTAAACAAAACACATTGCATTACATTGGGTTAAATAACGTAAATCCGTTGCACAAAATGCATACTGCAAAATGCATTGCATCCGATAAAATAATAAATGGGCAATGTGAATAATCGATCGTCTGGAATATGCCTCCCAAACATTTATTTTTCAACACCAGTTTAATTGACCGAACGCTTACACTTTTATGTTAGTATTTTTTCTTCTTTATGTTAGTAGTTACTTTTCTTTCCTATAATTTTTCGGAACCGCAGCATAAAACTTTCCATTTTTTGTTCGTTTGTTTGATTGTACGTATTCCGCTCGGAATGAACCAATTTTTTTTTCTGTATGATTAATTTTGCATTGGTATTTGATTTGCGTGCATATTTTTTCAGTTTCGAAAACCATTTCTGGATGAGCATTTTCCACACCAAAAACCTTATTCTATTTCCAAAGACATTTCATTTCGCTCGTTGCCATTTCGCTAATTGTTTTTATACTTTTTGAGCGTTGTTTTTGTTGTGTACTACTTTTTTTCGTTGTTTAGATGGCGGAAATTTTTTTTTACCTACCTACTATACAATTAGCTTGTGTAATGTTTCGTTCGTGTTTGATAATTGGCCATAATTTATCTATAGTGAGAAGAAAGCCTTTCTGACTAGAGACGGAGAGGAAGAAAAAAGGTTAAATAAAACTAAATTGGGTCTTTTTAGTGTTTAATCGCTCTTCTTCAAACAGTTTTCTTTTCTTTTTTTCTCGTCAATCGTGAATTAAATTTTGCTCTCATTCTTTCGCGCTTCGTTATAAAATGGCATGTGTCACTGTGAAACATAAAAGTCATGGAGAGCATAAAGAGAGAGAGAGAAGAAAACAGAACGATCACATGAATTTAGGTCTCTAAGTGGCTGACATTTTTTTATGCTCTTGTAGCCATTTGAAACCTACGGTTTTTCTAGTGAGAATTTTTTTTTTATTGTGTTAGGTTAAGCAACGCTTTTCTTAGAAGAAGAAAAAGAAGAAGAAGAGAGAAAAAAAAAATAGCAGACGTAACTGTTTTTCAGATGAAGACGGCACAGAAAATGGGTAATGAATGTAATAGAACGACGACGACCAAATTATTTCACAAGCCGTCGCACTGATTGTACTAGAGGAATAAAAAAGAGTATTTTCTGAAAAGACTCTCTTCGTTGATTTTCAACGGCTAATGCCATAATTTAACACTTCAAACGAAACACTTATATCAGTCAGTGCTTATCTCGAATATATCGCCTAGGAATGAAACATCAGTCATATGCTTATGTGGAACAGCAGTTATTTGATCATCCGGGAAATTTCACGATTCGCGGCATTCAATCGTTTCGTGTGAATTCTACACAATTTTGACACATAAAATTCGTTACACTTGACGCTTTGAACCGTTTGATCTTTTTACATACGCAAACATAAACACTGTCCAGACAAAAAGTAGTTGGGTAAATCGATGATCTCATTAAGTTGTGTTGTTTTTTTTTCGCCTGCAATTTCCTTTCAACCAAGCGACACACATTTTCTGCTTTAAATGAATTAACCGACTAGCCCAAAATAGACAGCGTACCACACAATTCTTTATATGCTTGGAACTGTGATCTCAGCTCAGTTCTGCATTCACCGGTTCACACATACAGCATTCATGGTTCATGAAATTTATTACTTATTTATATACATCGCTTTTGAGCATCGCTCGAAACGAATTTCAAAAAGACGCAAAGTGTGCTATTTTTTGGGTACGTGTGCAATCACACCGACAAATCGCAATTTTTAGTTATAGTAAACGATGGCAAGTGTGTGTGCGCGCGCGCTTTCGTCCATATTCTTCTTCGGTTTTTAGTTTTATATGTTTGGACATGCTTAAATCGTACATTTGCTATAGAAAATGCTGTTGCTGCTGTTGTTATTGCCTCCCGTCTCTATCATTCACCCGCTCACTAATTCTCCGAAAATGGTTCGGCAACGACGCGCCACCGAACTCAAGACAATCACAAGCATAAACAATTGTAATTGGTTTTTGTTTGTTATGCGGAATTTTCTTGTGTCGCCATTGTCTCACTCTCTTTCTCCTGTTCTCTCTCTCTCTCACTCTGACGTTTGCCCAGACACCGAACGCTGCGGTTTCAATTGAAACGAATCGGACTGCGGTAAGCATGCAGACCAAAAATGACACTACACAAATTTTATTTCCGAATCGAAAAAGAACGACCAAAAAAAGAAACGAAATGGAATTGAATGGAAGAAAAAAAAAAGCGTAGCAACAACAGCAATCGAATGACGACGAACAAGAACCAAATCAAATGGATCGGAACGAAGTCAATAGAGAAGCATGAGGGAATTTAAATGAAATTAATTTGGCGAAATATTTGTTTGATTGAGTGAGTGAGTGACTGGAATAAAACGAATATGGAATTCATAATTATTGATGTCGCAGTTGAATTGGTTGCGCATGATGGGATCGCGTCAAGCAATGTCTTTATGCTCAATCACACTGCAGAATCGTGCTTCAGGCATGTGCTGCGTTGTTGCTGCTACCGCTGTTGTGTGTGTGTGTGTTTTTTTTTATTATTATTTCGTTGAATATCAATTTTCACGGTTTCATCTTTTCATTTTTTCGAAGCTGAGTCACTTTTTTGTGCTGTTGTTTTATTTTCATTAGCGTCGAAATGCAGTGTCATTAATTTGTTCAGTTTACGATTATAACAATTGATGATTGATTCTTTTTCGTGTTTCATTCATAATTATGTATTGCATTTCACATGATTTTGTGCCAACGCTTGAAATTGTAGGACACATTTTGTGGCTAAAAAAATTAAACAGAACAATCATTCGAACAACAACAACAACAACAAAATATGTGTTGTATTTTTCCGAAATATTTCATTGAATTATGCGTGTTGTTGTTGTTTTTTTTCATTGATTTCAATTTGAAGAAAAATCTGTGCTGATTTCAACATTTTTCTGCATATATCAATGGAATGGTGAAATCGAGCAAATGTGTTACTTTGTTCAATACAAATAAATGGCGGTATTTGCAGTCGAAACCGAAAAATATGGAAATCACTTGTGCGTGTAAATAAAAGGAAATATTAATTTCGGTTTTGGTGCTAGTTGTTTTTATTTTCTTCTTCTGTTCGGTTTTGTGTGTCGACTTTTGTTTGACAAAAAGCAAAAGAAAAAAAACCCAAACGAAACGAGTAAGTGTAGCACACATTTTTAAATATATATCAGTTTGATTTTGTTTGCAAAGTGAGGCTTTGATTTTCATCACACTCATTTGTGATACAATGTATTCGAAGTACTTCATAAAAATTCTACGTTTTTTCGAGCTATAGCTTTTGTGGCTTTCGTTTGCGCACGAGTATGAAGTGGAAACGCGAATGTGAATACTGTATGCGACTGACAAATGTTAACAAATAATTATAAGAGCAATGCAAAGAAGCGAAAAAAAACACACACACACACACGAACACACAGTCTGTGTGCAGCGAGCAAATGCAGTTGAAAAAAACGGTTTATAAATTGGTTTCAATTATTTGCATTTTTTTTTTTACATAAGTCGTGTGTTTGGCGATTTTTAAATATATGTTTTATAGGTTCTTTTTTTTTCATTCTGTGTTTGCACTTAGATGTAAAGACAAAGGGCGACCTATCCCAAAGCACCAGCATGGAGCACACAAAGTAAATGAACGTAATAGCATTCGATGTTGAACTGAAAATAAATAGTAATTTCAGCGACGATCTCTATTGTTGCAGCTGCAAGCGCTCGTGCTTTGATATGATGAATAGAAAATAGAAAATGCCTAAATACCTATCGCGTTATGAATAATGGAAAGAAACAATATAAATTTAAACTAGGCACACTTCGGTGTGCACTCACGGTGCAACGACTGTAGAAAAAATAATATGTGATCGACCCAATGCGAGAGATCATGAGTGCTGATGAGGAACGCGTGTCCAAATCATTGTGTGTGTTTTTTCCGCATTTCATCGCTTACTCGTCGTGTGTGAATGGTTTTTGTTTGTTTTTCGTGTTTTCTACCGCTGCTGCTGCTGTTGTTGTCGCTCTTGCTTCCTTTCATCGTGCACGCTGCACAGTTTCGGCAATTCGTTTGTGTTATTTCTTGTAGCCAATGCCTCTTGGAGCGCGAACACTTCATACAGTTTTTCCACCTCCAAACTATAATAATAAAAAATAATTTGCATCTATTATTTTTTATTGTTTGCTCTCTTCTCTTATTCTCCACGTTGAGCGGATTTTTTTTTTTTCGGTGTGTATTTATTTATTTGCTGATTATTATTTTTCATTGCTGTTACACTTGTGCCTTTGCCACTGGCTCTGCAGTTGCTGTTGGATGCAGTTGCAGCGCGTCGTTTCTATTTGCCGTTTGGTCATGTACGAGAAAAAAAAAACCGAATCAGCGGCTGTTTACACGCAAGTGAATGCGTTGAAATGTGTATTTTGGTCTCGAGCGTTAGTTACGAGGTGTGCAAACATTGTAAAAAGTATTTATAAACAAAAAGACAGTGAATATTATTCATTTTGCATCCATTCGGAGGCTGCTGCTGACGTACAGCACAACGGATCCAGCTCCACTTCACATGTCAAAAACTCGATTCGTTGCACTTCGTTCTTCCACATTTCGTTTCATTTTCAATGGAATGCAACAATGTAGTGCAATTTTCAATGGTATTATGCCGTTTGTTTTGTGTTTTATTTCTCTCTATCTCTCTCTCAACCTTCCTCCCGCACTCCCTCTTGCCCACTCACTACTTCTCTTGTTTCGTCTTTCATTCGGTCGAATATCTATTTTTTGTCTCGTCATTTAATTCACTTCTATTTTTATTCGTTCGATATTTGCTACTGATACAAATGCTTCATGCGACAAAACGCATTCATGCGCTCGCACGGTGAATCAAATAAAATTTTGGTAAATAGATATAGAGAAACAAAGCACACAAAAAATCAGCCACGTAATATAAGGTTTGGGCGCAGTGCAGCGTGAACCATCGAATGAACGAGCGAGAACGAGATGGAACGGTAAACAAAAATTTTGCGATATTGAAGAAGCAAAAAAAAAATGTGTACTCGACGTAAACATGAGCGCACAAAGTGTAGTGAACGAGGAAGGAAATAAAATGTCTATTTTGTTCAATGAAGTTCTAGACATGATGATTTACCCATAGCGTGCGCTTTGCCAATGTGTGTGTGTGTTTGTGTTTCGGTCTTTTTTTCGTTCGTTGTTATCTTCGGTTGTACGATATAATCAACAACAAGCACAAGAAATATGTAATTTCATTTTCTTTTTCGTTTCACCGATTTTCAGGTTCGGTTCAGTTCTGTGCGCGCTTGAGTTTTTTTCCCTCATTACTATATCGTTTTTCCCGGTTTTCCGAATGGCACATATCTAAACAGTATAGTAAATAGACAATGCCAAACGCGAATTCGAACCGATTTACGAATGGCATATAGCGAATCCATTTTTTTTGTTGTGTTGAAACAAATTGAATAAACACGAAGAAAATGCATCGCCACTCACGAAACCGAATGATTAGAAGTTGTAGAAGAGTAAATAATGACCTGGAACACATTTTTATTTCGTAGTTGTTGGGCTGTTCAAATATAGAGCGTTTGCATGCAGCAAATGAATGCAATTTTCGTGTGAGCTTGGGCACACACACAGCCATTCATTCCCACTGAATCACGCCGAATACACACATTGCTTTAGCGCAAGCAACTAATTTACGGATGACGCAGATTAACTCAATGGTTTTTTCTCTCTGTTTTGTTTAAACTGTTTTATTTATTTCGTTATTCGTCTCTTTCGCACATTTTGTGGTGGCTGTGAAAATGTGCGACCGTGGCTGTTGTCATTGTGTACACGATTGCAATTTGCTCGAATCATTTCGTTTTTAATGGGCATTTATTTTGATTTGAAAATTATTCACGTAATGGTTTGTTCAGCTTTCATTTGACTTTTGCCATTGTGTGGATTTTGGATTATTTGTCTGTCAGTCATTCAGTGAAGTGAGACTATTCGATAACATGTCTTTGTCTCGCCTGCTCTAGCTCGTTCTGTTCGATCTGGTTTCGAGAGAAGAGAGAAAAACATACTACCGATCAAAGTCTTTGTTTGCGCCAATCACCCCGTATTTGTATGGAATTGGAGAGATAATCGCGCGAATGCCGTTAGTCAGCGCCATCTCATATCTCGTCGGCCAACTCAATTTAGATTTTTTGCATTCATTTTATTATATTTAATAATAAAAATGATAAAAATAAATAAATGATGTGAAGGACCAATAATGATTCGAGAATATGTACCTTAAAAACATAATCCTCATAAAAAAATATAAAAAAATTTGTTCATAAAGAGAAACACTCAAATCATTCTCTCCACGTCTTCATTTCATTCTCTCCACATGTTGTTTGTAATACGAATAGCCGTAATTGTAGAACGGAATGAGAGATGGCGCATAAAACGGCCATCATTTTAGCTATACAAGGGAATCTTACATGATTGGTTTGCGCGCTATTGTTGTAACGTATTTTTGATTTGTACTCGCATTTGAATCTCATTCAATTGAGCAATTTGAACATTGCCTGCCGCCTAAACGATAAATCACCAGCTAAAACAGAGAAAAAAAACACAAAAATTATCCTTTTGGCAAACACTAAATAATCTTTTAATGTGAGCCGATGATTATTTTAACGATCATTGCGTGTTCTATATAATCAGTGACAACCGACGATTGCCCTTCTGCCTCCCCGCTCATTCAAAACACTACAATTCCGGGTTGTGCCGAGATATAAAATGTCCGATTGTGTTTCATAAATTCCATGGGAAAAAGTGGTCAAATCAATCCACAATTTTACAACGGGACAATGCTTGTTGTCGGAATTAATTGTCAAACATAAATTTTGTCATTTTGTGCCGATGGGAAACGGCAAAACACACACATGGCCGATTGAGTATTTATGTGGTTTTGAAATATAAACTCAATTGGTCGTATGTGGATTGCAATTTTCGATGCGTGTTTCAAAATCGTCAATACGCTGCTGAAAATTATTGACAGATTTCTCTATTTATCGCATCGCATATTGGTGCGCGGTGTATTTGTGTATGAAATTTACCGCAAACCAGCAATACCGCTATCAACAGTCCGGCCTGCATTTACACGGTCTGGTCCACCCATGAGACTCATTTATTAGTTATTTGTTGTGAGTTATTAAGCTATTCGGGTTATTAAAATGCATTCGATGCATGATTACAGTTTTTCAATTGCTCTAATGACAATAATCACGCCTAATTTTCGTCGGATTAGATTTCTACAACGTTGTTTTTTTCTCTCTTCTTTTTCGATTTGTTTGATATCGACAACAACATTGCACAATGTATGTAGCTCGTGCCGTGTGCGATGCACAGAGGTCACGCGAATTCCTATATGAGTATTTTATCGAATGTTTTTGATCTCTGTCATAGATTTTCTCTATGCGATTCATATTTTTGATTTTCACTCCCGAATTATCAAGGCGTACATTCTGATTACGCACATCGGCCATACACACACACGCACAGTCTGCGGTCAATTAAGCACGCAAAATCGCTTTGAACACGCACCCAAGCAATAATTTATGAAATATATTTGTGTTAATTATTGATTTACACACTTAATAAAATGCGATATACGAATTGTGTGTTCCGAAATTGTTTTCTGTATTTATTGATACACGTACATATATATAAATATATTTTTCTGTGTTTTCGGTGCAGTTGAGCTATTTCCCTGCTCGCCATGGGTCGCTGTGGTATGCACTCATAATTCAAGCATGAATGCGATGGCCCTTTAAATTGTCCAAATGAATGCATCACATATTGCATTACAACCACTCACATTTCGAATTAATTAAACCAATGGCATGTGGATTGAGTTTTTTTCATTGCGCACACCAGATATACCACCGACAGACGGACCAATATTGTTTGTTCAGAAACCCATATTGCTGCATATGTGGAGTAAAAAAGAGATATAATTCCAGAGCGAAAAAATGCGAATCATATTGGCTAAACACAGCCAAAACACATCGACTTACATCGTGGTTACACTTGCGGTAGTCAACTCAATGAGCACACACCAAAAGTTTTCTAATTAAAATTTTATAAAATATGAATAATGGACACGATAATCAGTCAATTTATGCAGTGCGCATGTTGTTTTCGTAGCCGTAAATGCCGAATTTATATCCAATGTACTTGCTCTCATATTGTTGCCTACTCGAGTCGATGTGTCACCTGTGCCCCAAATCACAACCATTCGACAGTTGCATTCGGTTTTTGTGCCTCGTTACTGATTGCCATTGGCCCAAGTGCTGCATACATCCAATATCCTGTATTTAATGTGTGCACTCTTTCTCATTCTCACTCACTCGATTCGATAGCCACGTTTATCGTCTAAAACCAGAAATAGTGCACACAATAGAAATCAGATTTCGATTAAATATGTGTGCAGGTGCTGCATACGATATAAATTGGCATGAAACATGATAAATGTCAAGAATTATATTTAATTCATCAGGAAATATTGTGTGCAGTATTATCGCATTGGAAACTGAAACTGAGCACTCATACCAACACACACTCTCTCTGGCTCTTTAGTGCTTAAAACCACCACTAATCAACTTTGTAATACAACCGATCAATAGCGAAACAGGCAGCACATGCTCAACGTGCATTGCACTCACAGATTCGATAAAAAAAATTATGATTATAATAAATGCATTTGGCATTTGAAACGGTACAGCATACATCGAATGTATATTGCACAATGAGATTACATTTAATCTGTCCGATGATTAACACGAAAATTATTTTTCAACGGCCTTGAGCATGCCGAAATATGGAGCAATTTGTTTAATGGAGTTTGCCCGAAGGCGACAAATGACGCAAACCGATCTATTATTGAAGCGAATAAGAATTTGATCGGTTAAAATTGCGAGAGTTTACATCAAACGGGATAATATTGACCCTATGAGATGGTCGAAAAAGCATCAAACAGAATGACCCTAAATGGTGCGGAAACTTTGCTCTAGTTGAAGGCGCTTAGGTATCACTAATCTTAAAAAACCAACAACATCTTCTGTGTACCGAGTGCAATGAGCACTTCAATCAGATTACGCTTCGTAATATTTTGAAAATTTTACTTTTCGAGCAAATCCAATGATCCTGATGCGGCTTTCGTTTTAGCTTCAATTTCAACAAGTTAACAAGCCAAACCGTTTGACAGTATCTAAGCGAAGAAGAGTTTATTTTGTTGCAGAGAGAAAGAAAGAGATGAATAAAAGTGATCCCAAATCAGCAAATTGCTTATAATTTGCATTTCCTTCGGATTTCGATAGTTAAGTTGAAAATAACGAGGGGGGAAAATTGGAAGAAAAAATTTACATTCTTTCTTCGTGTGTATGTGTTTGTTGATGTTGCAGCAAGTGAAGCAATTTCGATCCAAAACGGGAACTCATTAGATATTGTTATTTTCTTTGAAACATTATCCGAATGAAAATTGATCCGGAGCAAATACTTTAAGATTTGGTTGGTCGTAAGCCCTCTGTTCAATAAAGTTGTGGGCGATGAAGATGTGTATATGTTGTTGCTGTTGCGATGTGCAAAACGATTATATTGTTGTGACTAGAAAATATTATACGCTTGTGACGATGATGGCGCAATTACAAAATCATTGCTTCCGTCTGTCAGTAGTTTAGAGCTAAGACGACGCTGACGACGAAGAAAGTGGAAAATGGACGAAGAAATCCATCAGTTTTCCATCTCACAAATGTAAACCCGCATCTTACAAACGATCGTTCACTCACTCGCTCTCCCTCTTGTCGCCCGAACGGAACTAATGGAAAAAGTAATCAATACGGGGGAGAAAAAAAGGGAAAATAAATGAAAGCGAACCGCTAGTTTGCTTGTGCTACGGAAACACATGATGAGCAAGTGATGGCAACGGTAAAAAAGTGGTCGCTCTCTCTCTCTTTCGCTATATCCTAACTGCATATATAACCTGCAGGTCTTTTCTTGTGTGTCTATTGCTTGGAACTTCCATCCAATTACAAGCAGGAATCTGGTCTTTCTCTCTCTCTCTTCCTCTCTGCCGTGCTCTTTTGTTGGCTTCTAACTCTGTTTCTTGTCCATTCGTTCGTTCAATACACTAGCGCCTGCTCTTGCACTCGCTCTCTATTTGCTTGCATGCCTGTCTGCCCACCCGTTTGCTCTCGACTTGCACAGCGTATCATTTGCTGCAACAAAACTTATGATGACGATGTCATGGCATGCACGAGCTCTTGCGGGAAAATAGCATCAAGGCGAACAAATAACAGAGACGAAAGAAGAAGATAGAAAAAAACACATCAAACTCTCAATGTAATTTAAATATAACATCCCCACAATTTTGAAGAAATTGAAATAGATAAAAAAGAAGGCGAAAAAAACGTCTCTTCTCCGTGGAAAATCTTTTTGAAAATAATATTCGTTCGAAGAAAGTTTGCGTTAGTTGAATCGATTTTTTCTCTCTTCTTATTTTTTCGTGCTTATTTGCTTTGCGTCTTCATTCCACATGGATTTTCGTTGTCGTTCCACTTTTCAACCTTCCGTGAGGTGATTTTTTTTCTTCTCTTGTTTGTTTGTGTTTTCATTCGGCTCCGCTGCTGTTTTGGTCGCACATTATTGTGCACATCCGTCAGGTTCCGAATATGATGCACATTTCTATTTCGGTGCAAAGACAAATAATAAATGAGTTTATCCGATGGAAGCCGATGCATTCACTGAATGACGATACACTGAAGAAAAAAAAGCAACAACAACAACAATCAGATGATGAGCTCTGCATTCACGCAACAAAAAAACGAGAAAAAAAATACAGAAATGAGAAACGGAAGCAAATATGAACAAAACAAAACAAAACAAATCAACACAAAAAGAAAGAAAACGAATTTTTGCACACAATGTGCACAACGAACGCCAAACTGAGATGGGAATACACATAAAACGATGTCAGAAGAAAAACGTGACATTAATATTACATCACCTTGAACTATCTGGTGTATCGTATCGCGCGCGCAGCCAGTATGTGTATGTGTGAGTGAACGAGCGCGTACCCGATATGCATCGATATGTGTCACTGTTTATGCACAGTAGGATCACTTTATTTTATAATTCACGTTGAACTCAAATCCAAAGCATGGAATAATTTAATAACCCGGTTACCAAGAGACAAGAATGAAACGTTGCAATCGCATAACGTAAAAATAGTACACATCAAGAGAGAGAGAGAGAGAGAGAGAGAGAGAGAGAGAGAAAACTAACGCGAGGTTACATGCTTTCGATTACATAAAGTTCTGAGCCAATATAATAATAATGGATGTCACTAATCCCGAATAATATTATTCCAGTCGATGGAAAACAAAACACATGTTCGATTTCAACTTTTCAGCGGCTTTTATGCATTACTCATGTATATGCGCCATAGAGCATATGTAACGATGCTCGGCTCGATGTTTTGCCAAACGCTGCCAAAAACAGCAACAACAACAACGTCGTCGTCGACGGATAGCGACAAGATGACGAATATCATTGCACTTGTCTCTGTTCGATCGTGAATTACGTTTCAATATCAACCAATATTGGAACAATCAATCCATTTGTATACCGATGAATACGCAAAATGAATGCAAGTGCAAAATGTGCACAAATCAATCGAACCGCACACCATATTCCACCAGTTAGTTATTTTCCTATGCAAACTGAGTGCTCTGCACCGCTCTCGTACTCTGTCACTCCTGCCTGAAAATCGATTGTGTGGCTTGTGCTCTTTTTGACATTATTCTCAGTCGCGTGCGCTCCTTTAGCCTGTTCGCCACAGTCAGCCAACCAGCCACCATTCACCACGTCGCAAGTAATTTATTCCGTGGGAAGCGTGTGTGTGTGTGTGTGCACTGTGCAGTGCTGTGTACAATCGATCAAATTCACATTGCGAATTCCCGTTGAAAACGCCAAAGGAATGCGTGAATTCAGTGCTCGAGAGAGCAGCCAGTATATCGCGAGACTGGAAATTCGAAACAAAACAAAAGAAATATCGAAACCAAATAAATTGTCAACGCCAAAAGATAGCGATAGCAAGCAAACGAACGAACGAACGAGCAAGTGAGCGCGCCGGGTAAGCAAAGGCATGAAAGATAGATGCAAGCACTGCACATATCGAAGCGAAGCAGCAAATTGAATTATGAGCATAACACAGTAAATCAATTGAAATGCAAACACTTTCCGATAGACTCCTGGGCGATTCATTGAGCAAGTGAGTGAATGAGGGCGAGCGAACGCGCGCGTGTTCGACAATCGTAATAAGATTGCTGTTATGGCCATGGCCACAATATCGGCTGTGCCAAATCATCAGCCAAAAAGCAAACATATATTATATCGATAAGAAAATAAATCTTAAACAAACATGCAATATGGAACTCACCGTTGACGAATTGGATTTGGATTTTGGGTGTGAGATGGGAAGCGAAAATGAACCGAGCATATCGATATGTGTTGGCTGCCACCGACGATGACAACAGCGACGATGGAACGTTTCTCAAACTTGCACCACACACACTCACACACGCAGACGTTCAATTGATGGTTTTGCCATTGCTGATGTTGATAAATTTCATACACCCGTTTCGTGAGTGCGAAACGATTCGATTTATTGCATTCTGTCGATCACTGAACATGCACAATACACTAAATGCAATGAATTTTGCACAATTATTCCGATTTAATATGACTAAACGTGTGCGAACATCCATTACTTTGATGATGTTTACAAATTATGCACTCACATTATCTCGTTTTATTGCCAGTTAATCATAATCATCACACGAACCAAAGGTCTTGATTGGCGTCGGTTGTTTAAAGAAATAAAATAGCAATTGTCGATGACGACGCAAGGAAACGAAATGCGCTGACACCTAAGCACACATTAGAAGCATATATACACGACGAACGAAAAAAAGAGAATACACCCGAAACAGCACACTCACACCGCATGCAATTGAATTGCAATTCGATTTGAGAGCAACACTCATGAGGGTATCTGTATGACGATTACAATCGACAATAAAATCGGAAAACGATGGAGACGAAAACCAAAGAACATTCATCGTGTGTGTGTGTATGTGTGTTTGAAACCCGTTCCACACATGTAACAACACAAAACGTTGTTCCGACACCGACGATTCGAATCATACGTTAAAATTGCACGTTCTTGTTGTCACTAAATTTCAGTGTTTCATTGCTAGCAGTGGCAGAGCAGACAAAAACAATTACATCAATTTCCAGCTGAAAGCTGCAGACATCGCGTTAAATTATTTGCTATTTTCTTCAATCTTCACATTCCGCAAACATGTATGAATTGTGATATATAATAGATTGGGAATGCACTCTCTGCACATTGCACATCCGAATGTGGAATGGGTAAAGTGTGTGTGTGGGTGGTGTGAGAGGCACACGCTCTTCTCACTCGTACTCACACGCCAGCTGACATCAAGACACCAACAACAACAACAGCATCACCACCGCTATTACCACTCGGTCGGTCGAAATGCACCAAGAGAATATGTGTTTAAACGGGCAAAATCGTTGATAACATTGAGAATGAACTACTACTATCTGTACATATGTACTATTCTCTCTAACATAGATAGATAAATTGCTTGACTCACCGCGTGCGAACTACACTGTGCGAACACACTACAGCACCCACCCGAATAAAATATTGAAATTTCCTCATTTGAACGTAGTCGATGCAGAGAACCCAATCGATCGCAAGATATACTACGTAAATACAATTGCAATAATAACAACAATAATCATGATAAAAATGGCATACATTATACAATGTGCCGGAGACACTACAATCAAATGCAGCAGCAGCAGTAACAACAATAGCAGCGTACATAACTTGTAATAGCTACATATCCGATGACGATCGAAATCACACGTCTCTATTTTGCCTTTTATGGCACTTCCGAAACGAACAGCTAACAAAAATGACACACAACCACCATTGCCGCTGCCGCCAACACTGATGCCGCCTTTAGAATTTGCACCATTTTAGAAAATGCAAATCTAAATTCATAGCAATTTCACATTTTGGCGCGTCTGTGCAATAATAGAAAATCGTAACTTCACTTTACCCATTGCCGCCGTGTGCATATAGACGAAGGCACACCGAGCGAGTGAGAAAGAGAAAGAGGGAGAGAGAGAGAGAGCGAAAGAGATCTTACACGAGCGAATTCTATTGTATTTCGTTTGCATATTTCCAATGCTAATACCAATTGCATGCCATCGAATTGATTCTCTCTTGCTCTTCTACCTCGATTTCGATCTTTATGCCATGTGAATTGTGCACACTGTACTCTCGCTCTATCTCTGCATTTTGTTTACGTGTGTGTGTGTGTGTGTGACAATGACAACAAAAATCGAGTTCCACGAAAATTGTATGCATTGGAAATTACGTTTGTGCGAGAGCTCTTCCGATCGCTTTTTCTTTTGTCGTTTTCATCTGGTGTGTGTCGGTGTTCTCTGGTGCTGCCATGCCAATGCATTTGTCTTTTTGGCCCGTTTAATCTCATTCCTTTTTGTCACCCGACAACACATTGGATGAACACGCGCACGCGACCAAATAACCGAACGAGTGGTGCGATCTCATTCCAATTGCACAAAACTGCAATTGTTATTACAAATGCAACACCAACAATGCGAAGAGAGAGAGATTGGAGGGAAAAAAACACTTCATCGAGTAACATATTATGCATTACATGCATTTAGTTTCAACTTTATCGCAGAATTGTCGCTCACGTTCTCTTCCTTCCGTTCGTCCGTCCGAAAATACATTGGCATGGAGACACGAGTATCGAAAATTTAGTGTAAACAAGCCATTCGATTTTTCTTCAAGCAACTTCAAGCTCTCCTCTTCGCCTACTGACGACGACGACGACAACGGCGAGGGAATTTCGGATGTCGGAATGGAAATATATATTGAGTTTTTGGCATTAAATCGAGTCGATCGCAATGAGCAAGTGTAAGTGAGTGAGAGAATCAGAGCAGTGCACGACGCCACGCGCAAAAAAGCCAAACAACGATAACACCATTTAGAGAGTCAATGGTTTTTGGTGTATGCCTGTCTGCTCGCCTTATTTAGTGAGAGTCGTGAAGTTCTGAGTTGAGCGCAGCAAGTTGTTTGAATGGTAAAATATTTCACTGTGAAAAGGTCTTACAAGAAAAACAAATGGTGACGATGACGACAATGATATTGGTGGGCACCAAAAAGAAAAAAAACAAAACTGCTAAGGCGCAACGATGAAACACATAGACACAAGTATTAAAGGCGAGATAGAGATAGAGAGGGTTGAGAAAAAGACAATAACATTTGGTGCATTCGAAATCCATTCATTTTCGACTTGGGGTGTCTGTGGACCTCTCACCATTCATTCGGCGCGCACATTCTTAGTGTATATTAAACAAATGGATCCGTATTAAATTTGTGCGCTTGTAAGTTTACTCGACGCGATGCATTTATTATATGGAAAAGCGAATCGTGACTATGAAGATTGATGATATTAGAAAATAAAGTCTCGCTGCAATTGTCCTCTTCCTCCTCTTCTTCTTCTTCTTCTTCTTTGTTTCGTCAATTCAGATTGGAAAGATTCACCACGGGAATGAGAATCGAATGAATTTAATATACACATATCTTGTTTTGGGTACATTTTCTCCGGATGCGCTTTTATGTGAGTATGTCATCCGGTATATGTGTGTGTGTTTTCGTATTATTTCTATTTTTTTCTATTCCAAATTGCATAAGTTTTGTGCAGTTGTTATTTTTAACTGCGACTGTTGGTGTAGATCATCAGTTGCCGCACAATCTCCTCTTTCTTCCTTCTGAAAAGAAACTTTTCTTCTCTATTTCACTCTCTTGGTGTATTTGCTTCTTGATTGCTTTTGATTCGGTTACAGCTCTATTGTTTGGACTCTCTCGATGCGGATGCACATTAAAATAAAATGTGCTGCAAAACCAAAACTCGACAACGAAAAAACACGCACACAGACACTTGAATAAACCCTATTGCTGAAGAAGAATAAGAATAAAAGCGAAACAACACCTTGCCTGCAAAAGCAGAACTTTAACAAATTCATGCAATTGAAAGGAAAGCCAGCGAGTGGAGAGGAAAAAAATACCTGGCCAAAATATTGCATTGCAAGCAGCTCGAACGAAGCACCGACTTTGACGCTCAACTGTGAAAATAAATCGCATACAAACAGCAGTAAATGCATTCAATTTTTTATGCAGGACCGTCGCCAGCGACAGGAAAACATTTTCCATTAAAAAGGTGAAGAAAAAGAACCAGCAGCACCGAGCACCAAACGCGACGAAAACAAATGGAATCGGTTTTGTGTCAAGCCAAAAAAAACAAGAAGAAGAAATATTTATATGAATATTAGATGACGGTACGAAAAGTTCATCTTTTTCTATCTTTTATTTTCAATCGCATAATACTTTGTGCCAGCGCCAATGCCATCGCCGTTTGCCTCAACGTAATACAATATTGTTCGTTATCATGATAGAGAGATACACACAAAATAAGGTTGCATACTTGAACACACAACTACACATAG
>NW_022595253.1:3291711-3389556 GCF_009176505.1 Sitodiplosis mosellana
TAGAATAATTAAAAACATACTCTCCGATCGTCGTTGTCGTCGCCGTCCGCCTGTGCGAATATTGTGGCCATGTTTGGCTGAGTATGAATACATTAACGATGAAAATGTTTAGTGCTAACAGGAACTCCGACAAAAAGCTTATTCAAGACAAGTAGCAACAGCAGCACCAGAAAAAAACGCCATGCAAATAACATGAAGTTGGAAAAAGCGACAAGGAATATGGTTTAAGACCAAACGATGACTGCAACACCGATTCGGCCAAGTCACTTTGTACTGCTCTCTCGCTCGAAAATTCGCAAATTCAAATATGTCTCCATACACGGTACACACAGAAATGGAATAAATAAATATAGAGACGAATGTTCCGCGCTCCTCGCACTCTAATACAAAACACCCGCTCTCTTTCTATGTCTCTTTTTCACCGAACTCTCACTTCACTACGAAACACACAGAAGTAACAAATAACTGTAAGGAAAAGTGAATGAAAAATTTATGGAAAAGTTAATCTGGTTGAAATTTGAAATGTTTATAAATGGTCTCACATAAGTGTAATATGTATGCTTTTGCCGGGCGCTTGTTTGCTTCAAGTTCGAACATAAGTGAGCTGGGAAACTATGTTGTTGTGTGTTTTTTGCGCATAAACACACACACACACTCACGATGGAAGAGAGACGAGAATGTTTGCAATGCACGAAATGCTGCATAATACAAAGTTGTGTGTAACGGTAGCGCCGGCATTCATTGGACTTTGGTGGTGGCAGTGTCGGCAATGGCGGAAGATGAGGCTAAAACACAAGTTGAAATCGAGTTGCTCATATGTTTTGTTGTCGCTGTGCAACTCATCCAAATGTTCGAGTAGAAACGAGACGGAAGATCGAATGAATGAAGGCGAGTTAGTGCCGAGAATTTGTGCATCGTTAGCCAGTAGCATACTATGTGTGCTGGATGGAATCCGTTTTGCTGCCACCAACTAGAAGCACCGGCAGAAAGAGAATCGCAATTTTGCTACAAGCAGAGATATAATCCATTTGGCAAAGCACACATACGACTCAAATGATGTACTGCTGCTGTTGTTGTTGTTGGTCGCTTGCATTTCATTTTATTTGTTGCTAACTATTCGAAATGGATTCATGAAGAAGTGCAATACATTTTCACTGGCTGGACTTGAAAGCGCACACATCCAGCCAGCCAAAGCACACAGGAAAAAAAAACACACACACCTATAAAAACAGATGCTTGCCATTATTTGACTCGAAAACAAATTGCCCGCTAGTAAATTTTCATTGTGAATGCACTTTTTTCGTAGTTTTTTGGCTGTTTTCGGTTTCTGGTTTTTCGCCTAGATATATTCGTTGTTTTTCATTGCTGTTGTTGTTGTTGTTGTTGGTGGTGGTGTTGTTTTAGTTCGCGCTGCGCTGGCCTTCATACATTTACGAATTTACTATTATTCGGTATATTTTGTTTATTGTTATTATTACATATTGCAGTTGTTGCGTTGTGAGAATGAATGCAAGTGCTTATTATTGTTGTTGTTGTTGTTTTTTCTGCTTGAGCTGTTCTCTGCTGCCTTTGATAAGCAACAAAAGTTCCGGAATTTGCTGCAAATGAGCAACGGTCACGAATTTATTTTCCATTTGTGTGCCGCAATCTCAGTCGCCTTAAACACACACACACACACACACTCCATATTATAAAACCTGAGCATAAATGGAACAGCTACAACAACAATAACGACAACGTCGACGATGGCTATGCCGATGCATGGTGTGCGGTGATGCGAGGAGAAAAAGACAAACGAAAATGGACAAATAAACAAATGAAATCGAAAGAGAAAACGAAGGAACGAATAGTTTGTACAAACCAAAAACATTGACCAATTTTCATAGAAAATACACATTCTCATTCTCAGTGGCATATATGGATCATTTGTGGTTGTTGCTATGGTGTTATACCCTCACCTTAACAATCCAAAAGCATATCAGCACAACACTCAAAATACTGATGATGACCACCGTATTGAATGTATTGCCAGAAATGAGATTTTGATTTCATTCGAATGTTCAAACTGTACCAATTTTTCAATTCTATTTCCTAGTGCTGAGGGATAGAGAAAGAGAGGGAGCAAGAGAAAGAACGGGAGAAAGAGCATTAAATAGATGTGCATTCCAGATTTTCAAACACTACCGAAAAGCAACTTCACTCTTGCAAATCACATTCCACTCTCATAACACACATTCGATCATTTACTATCTGACTCTGAAAACTATTAATTAGATGATGAAGAAGAAAAACTAGCAGTTGAATAAACATACGAATATGATGGTGATCATGGAATTTACTGGTGATGCTTTTAATGCTAACCAAAAATCCGATCTAACACACATCTGATGTGATAACAAGTATAAAACCGAAAAACCACTCGATTGCATAGCAAATCATTAGCAAACATTTCGTTATACAGATATCCATCTCGCATTTCTCCGGCATGCAGTCAGGTCGGTCTAATGCTACCAAAGTTAAGAAATGACCATATCAGATAGACGAAATTGGCATCTCGCAACATGCATATTTTCCTATTATTATATAAAAGAATAGTATGTTTCTTTGTTGTTAATGGTGTTGTTGGTTGCTTGTGCTAAAGAAACCTCACATTGAATCGTAGTGGATAACGATATATTCACCGGAATAAAAGCAAAAATAGATGAAATGCGAAGGGTTGTAGCAGTTGTATGATCGGCACATGAGCACCATCTCTACTGATTGCCATTATTGCAATGTAAATGAATAGAATGTCTTCTTCTTCTTCTTTTTCTCAACATCAATTGCATACGACTTATGGTAACTCTCCGTAATCATTAGAGGTGGCGCTACTTATGCTCATCAATTGACTTTTGCATTGGCTCTTATATACTGTGCGTGCCTTTTGATGAAACAAAACACAAATCAACCTGTCGAATTTTTCAAAAATGACTCCAATAAAATGAACGAATTCATACTTATGGTTTGGCCATCATAGATTTTATCTTAAAATTGAATCTCGACTCATGCAAATCGGTACACACATTTCATACTATGGCATCGCACCGCTCCATTCGATCCGTTCAATGGGAGCAGAGACTGAATTTTAACACGCCACTGATCCATTTATCGTAAATCTATCATCACTTTTCCATAACGGAAATTACATTTAAAGTTTAACAGATCGTCTAAGCCGATTTTAACCCAAAAAATCTCTCTACACAATTTATAATCGGATTTTTTGTTTGCAAACTCGCGAAAAAAATTTATGTTCCAGAAATATAAGCAAACAATTAAAATGTGTACTTTCTGTTTTGTTTCTCTTGCAGGCCCTGGAGCAGACAACAATTTTCCATCGAGAAAGAAAAAACTGCATAATTTGACTGGCCGGTAGAATCTGTTTTCCATTTCTGAATTACTTTACACACATCGACAAACCGAGAACCATTCGAACCACGTACAAAATATTTTCACAGGTAACATTTGCGTACACCATTTATGGGATTGCTTATGATATTTTACGGCATTTACTACGATGGTCGAAAATCGAAAACAATAAACCATTTTCCGAAACGGCTTCATGATGCTCGAGCATCAGATTTTTGAGTGCATTTTACAGATTGCCGAACACATTGCTCTCCAAATGCAATGCAAACAATACCGCACCGTAGTATTGCATCTAAACCAATCGATAGCAGCCAGTCTGCTAAAACACATGCTACACCAAAATAAAAGCAAACGAAGTAAATAAAGTTTAGAGATAGACAGAGAGAGAGAGTGTGTGTGAGAGATAGAAAAAACGCGAGTGCTGCATGAAATAATATCTGTGGGCATTTCATACACAATTCGTTCATTCGCTTGCTTATGACCGGTCATAACAATTTTCCGTTCGGATAAAAAATTCCTTCGGATACCTCCGTTCACATTGCACGTGAATAGCATTTTTATCGCGGCAGACACTCATTCCCCGTGCTCAGCATGAAAATCTGGAGCATTTTAAGAATTAACGCCAAATAATCTTTTGAGCTCTTGCGTTGTTTTTTCTTCCTCCACACTTTGCTTCTTTAAATGGAAGCAAACAACAATGTTGAACAACAAAAAAAAAACCACGTGGATAAACATGCATGGTGATAATAATTGCTTGAAGAGAATAGCGCACCAAGAGAAAATCAACCAACAACAACATCAACATAACGGATGTTTTTTCTTGTGTACCTCGTACCACGATGTAGAAAAACATACACAAAGAATGAGTGAGAAACACTGATAAACATGATTATGATTTGGATTTAGATTTTATTTATGAGATTCATGTGTTGTTGGTTGTTTGTTTCTCTATTCGTCGCCGTTGTCGTTTGCATATTCTTCGCCATGGGTGAATTACATTGGCTGTGTACACACTTCAGCCGAAAATAACTACAACTCGTGACGGCTTCGAATGAAAACGGCGGAATATCGGTATTGTGTTATCTTATGATGTGTGTGAGTTTGCATATGCCAAACGAAATATTGAAATGAGACGAGCGCGATGAGAGCCCAAGTAGAGGCACGGGCGCTAGAGAGAAAATCTCATGAAATTTGAATCGTTCTCATTCGAACAACTGTACAACAAATAATAATAAGCAAAGCTGGCTGCATTGAATAAGAATAAAATGACAATAGGTCTTTATTTCCTCAGCGTGCTACTGAATTTGATTCTGGTATTATATAAATATCGTATCACGTCGAATAATAACACCAGACTGAAATGGCAGCAACACATATATTTTTCGTCGTTATTTTCACACTCTGTCTTCTTGTTAACAATCATTGTAAAATGAAGAATGAGCCGGAGAACAATAATAATTTTTGTCAAACGATTTAGAAAGTATTTGACGGAGAACAAGAGAAGCTACACGGAGATTCAAAGCAATAAAAGATTGTGTATAAAGCGATCATCGCGCACGCTTGAGACAAAAGATGAGTGTACTGCATTTTCGCACTTCAAATACTTTAAATCGGATGATGACATTTCAAATGACGCGCATTTCCATATAGAATTCCAAGTCACTATTCAATGGCTGTTCTCACTCTACTCCGTGTGCATTTATTCACTGCCATCATCTGCTCAGCTATTTTTATTCTCTCTCTCTCTCTCTCTCTCTCTCTCTCTCGATTTTGCTTTGTTTTAATTGTTTTTGACAAACTCGGCTTTTTTCCATCCTCTTTCAACATTTTTGAATGCAGTTCAGTCCTTTCTTCTACCACATTCAATTCATTTTTTTTCCTCTCCCGCATACGTTCCATAACAAATTATTTTATGATGAATGATGACAAAATGTTGGATGATATAAATCCGAGCACATAATGTATACGATACAATAAAAATGATGTCCATTTTACATTTTACACTCTGTCTCTCTCTCTCTCTCTCTCTCTCTCTCTCTCTCTCTCTCTCTATTCAACACACAAAATAAATGCGCATGAATAATAGATTGAATGTCTTGCTCGATTTCTGGCCCATTATTCAATCGAAATGGAATTATTTATTTCTATTTGCCTATAATCGATGCCAGCGTATGTGTTCCGCGTATATGTGTGTGTAATGGCATAAAAGGCTGTGAAAATTGCAATGTACATTTTGTAATGTGTATCGCATGGAATCGGCTTTGAATTATGCTTCGAGTGCACCGGATATGCAATATATTCATATTCAAAACAGACGAAAAGTTTTATGTGTGTTGTTCGAGTGCGCAATGTGAAAGAGTCCATTACCACACATTTATGCCCGCACTAAAAATAGACTCGCTCGCATATATACGAAACGACTGTGTGAGAGAGAGAGAGAGAGAGAGAGAGAGCGTGGAAAAAGTTTGAGCCGGAACTGCAACACCATTTACTGGGCCAAAGTACGACGAAAAAAACAGCTACGTCGAGCCTTGTAAAATTATCCGTTTGGATTTCATAATAAAGTTGTCAATGTTGTTTTAATGAAAAATTTTGCATTTTGTCCCCTCTTTCCTCAGTTCGTGTGTGACGAAATGAAATTCAGATCCATATTTTAGCCAAATCTACTTGGAAATTCTCATTGAACATGCAACTTTATACGCAGTTTTTCTATTGCCATCCGCCTTTACTCCAGTCTTCTCCGTTCGTCTCATTTGGAAATCGACAAGAAAATGGACATTTTGTATTTTTAATCATCATTAAAATAATATATTTTCTACAATTTGTATTCTCATTATTTGGTTCTCATGAATACACATTTTTAAAAAAAGGGAACTCATCGTTTCCACTTGAAACAAACGGAACGCAATATTTATTGAAATTTATTCTTGATTAAAATTTCAAGTGTTTTACGTTTCATTTTAATTATATGGATTTTCGTTGATGATGATCCAAACGAAAAATAATTATGATGATAATGGGGCAGATATCACAGGATGAATGAACTATACACACACACATCTTTCGAAATTATTTATCGCTAATGAGAATTTTCTTTCTTTTTTCACTCTATTCATTTATCGTTCAACAGAATTTACCTGTGAATTGAAATGTAAAACGATGGCCGATTCCCATTGTTTTCGATAATGATAAAATCATGAATAAATCAATATATTCACCGTTTCTTCTGGTTAGCGATTTTGAATATCTCGTTTGTTTACTCTCTGCAAATCTGCATTGTGAATAATTCTCTATCTCTTGAAGAACGTCCGCTTGATCAACCACACAAACCAATTTCTTGGTATTATCAATGGTTCGACGGTGGTGTGATTGCTTGAATTATGTTGAATAGATAATTATCTCTCGCCCGCTATACCGTTCCCGAAAGCGATATGCAGTGTATTAAAATGGCTCATTGCTTACGCCATTCAGCAAACAACGAACGCAAAGGTGTATGGGAATTGTGCGTGGGGTGAAAATATGCGGTAAATTTAGCTATTGTATGAAAATAAGGACTCTGTGATTTTGCCGTGTAAATTCTTTTCACCTAGAGGCAATCGAAATGGGGCGCCAGCGCTAGCAATAGCAGCAGCGGTGGTGGTTGCTGGCCTTGCCATTCCATGTTCATTGTACGCGCATCAATTATCTCAATTCGATTTTTATTTCGGTTGATATTTTTTTTCCTCTCATTTGCTCCCTTTCTCTATATAACATTCTTTCTTCTCCATCGGCGATTCTCTGCCGTTCAATTTCGTTCTCGATAAAATGATAAAAGCGAATTTTGCCACTCGAAACTCGATGTGATTAAAAATGATGGGAAAATTGTTCGGAGTGCAATTGCTAAAAACAAATGAACAAATGAAACGAACGAATCAACGGACAGGCGAACGACGTACACACACAACCATCCATGAGAATAAACGAATTCGAATGGGAATACAGCCGGAAAAAAAACGTAGCAGCCGTGCGTTTGCCCACCGAACTGAACGATGCGAGACCGACGACCATTCCCGTTCCGTGTCTACTATATTCGCTTTCTCTCATTTTATAGATGCAATTTAACAGATAAAATCGTAAAAGCGATTTTTACATCCTTCCGAAGTGTGTTTGCGTTTTATTGTATCTTGAGCGCACGAGATCTCGCCTCGCTTCATCTCAGCTCGTCTCTTCACGTGGCTTCGTTTGCCGCTTTGCACTTTTGAATTTTAAGCCCTGTGTAAAACCGACGACCGTCTTTTTTTCCAACTAAGTATCGAGGCGATGAGAGAGCGAGATAGTCGAGAAAAAAATTAAGAGTAAATGAGAGCAAAAAAAGTAGGCGAATAGTTGCTCTTGGATGTCGTCTTTTCTTGTCGTTGTCAATGTATCAGCTTAGCGAATTTCGGTATTTTGGCCTTTATTGTTCATTGCATTGACTTTTCTTCGCTCTTTCATTTTTCACCGAATGTGTTTCTCTCTCTCTCTCCATCGTTTGCCTGCACCAACCCCATGATAAATTGGAAATAATAGTCACATTTCGGATTTTTGATGACGCTATATTTGTACTTGCACAATTTAAAATCGGAGGCGACAGTCAGTGCGAGAGGAACTGAACGATCTTGAACACCAAATGTCAGGCGCCAATAAATAGTAATTTTATCTCACATAGATTATAACGAGCACAGAGTCGTCCGTGGGACGTTTAATACAAGATGATCCAAGAGCAGTGCAAAATTTAACGTGAAATCTGTCATCGTCCGTTACGCTACGCTTGCAATACTCACACACACCGGTACACACACATCCTCAGTCACCCACTGCATCGTGTGCTCGATGGCATTGATAACGACGTCCCGATCCCTCATTCGACCCCAATGGCATAAAATGAATTTTAGATTTTATGACAAATGATTTTCTTTTTCCGATTGTTATTGTTTTTTGTTTCATTTGGTGCCCCTTTCGACTTTAAGCCATTCGTTAAAGTTTTTCCAGCGTTCAAGTGCAATTTGGCCGATTTTTATGGGTTTTGTTTCTCGTTTTATTCGCTCATTTGGCCGGAAATCTGATGAACTAGTGAACTTTGAAAGAATGAGCAAGTGAAATAAAAACGGGAAATGGTTTCGTTCCGAGGTGAGCGAGCAAACACACATTATATTCGCTTTTGCCGGCGGAGTAAGTATGTAACTAAGTAAGTAAGAGGGAGATTGAAACACACACAAAAAATTGAGGCCATTTTCGTTTTATGGGATAGTTCATTCGGCGACTTCGTTTTTTCTTACCTTTTTGCGCGTGCACTGTGTGTGGCTGAAAAGTAAAACGTAATCAAGTTCTCAAGTAAGATCTCGCTTTGTAATAAATTAGATGTTGCAAAGGAAATGGACACAATTTTTCACAGTGAACGAAAAAAAAAAATGATTTTCAATCACGTTCTGGCATTATTTGTGTCATTTTGACAATAAAATTGCGAGTGACAAAGAAAGAGTTGAATTAATGTGGTCAGAGAGGTGAAACTCCAGCAGACAAATTAAAAACGAAATATCTCAAATGATTCTTAAAGAAAGATAGATAGAAAGAAAGAATGAAAAAAAAAAATTGTATGAAAATGGCCGAAACCAATAGAAAAATAGAGAAATCAAATGAACAAAAGCCAATGTTAAGAATGAAAGAAAAGAAAAGCTTAACAAAAATTATGGCCAAATTGACACCATTACCGCAAATTAAACGGATCGAGCAAATAAAGAGCATACGTAAAGTCATGAACAGAAAGCATAAACAACAGCAACAAGAGCAGTGTCTGAGCGACGATCATACAGACAGAGCAAGCGGTCGAATGTGGCGAGAATAAAGACAAAACTCGACCTAGTATATATCGGGAGGGGGACCAAGCATAAAAGCAACACAATCGTTTTCGGGTAGACGCGCCATTTGAACCGAAACAAATAAATGAACAAAGTTTATTGAGTGTGTGACATGTATCACCTCGTTCGTTGCGCGCAAAACGTTTTCTATGTATCTTTAAGCGTTGCAAGATGACAGCGCTTGAAGCAGCACCAAGACGAAATAACAACAACAACAACAACAAAATTGAGATGAAAGCAACCGTTATATTGAAGCCGCACAATTTATCATTTTCTAATTTTCTTTCTCTTTCGTTTTTGGTTTTGGTGCAGTCGCGCACATAACATTCGATCCCTTGGACTTTGTCTGATTCATGAATTGTGTATTGTTTTGGTTTTGCAATGTAAGAAAACCCCCGACATCAACATACTGTGTGCTCAAGATGAAGAGCGAAAAAAGACACAATCTCTACTCGTTTAGTAAGGGTCATGCTTAATGCTTGCGCTGACATCACGTGATACCGTTATCTCTTATTGCGACGTTTTTCTCTGAAAAAACAAACGATGATATTGAATGAAATGAGAAAAAAAATTGGTCAAAGGCAGAAAAAAAATTGGTATTCATTGTTCGGAGCAGCATTTTTATGTCATCATGCCTTCAAAAATTTGAGAACTATTTGTTCGACTAACTCTCACTCTAAGAGCAAAGTAGTACGTGAAAAAGAGAGAGAGAGAGAGAGAGAGAGAGCGAACAAGAAAAAAACTCACAACTGTTCATCAAATTGGAACACTTGGAAAAAAGTGTTGGATGAAATTTCATATGCGCATTCACTCTGTTCGTTGCGCATTCAAACTTTTCAGAACAACAATGGCATTTACTTTTCTTAATTTCACTCATCGTTCATCCATTGCGGATTAACCGTCGTTGTTGTCGCTTTTTCCCCTCCCGTTTGTATGAGAGAGAGATAGAGTGAAAAAAAACCTGGATAACGCGAAAGTTTTCATCCTCTTTTTCCAGCATCGTATTCTGTTTGCACTTTTTTCCGTCTCTGTGCGTTTTTTTCTCGCAACATCGATTTCTGGATGCATCAGGGATGAGCGAATAAACTAAACATGTTGAACGGAAAAATCAAGTTATCTCCAGCGAAAATGTAAAACCATTCCAAAAACTTTCTTCAGCAATGGCAATGAGCGCGCGCTGGAAAAAATTGTCATCCCGATACATCTACAAGTTTTGTGTTTACAGTTTATTTTGTCGAAAGTAAATTGAAGCATTTTGTTTTTGCTGGCCGCATGAATAAAAAGCGACCGAATCTGCATCACTTTCCGCACCTTTCGATAGATTCGGTGAATGCATTGTGCATGTTTGTTGCAAATCAAAATGATACATCTATCTATTTTGTGTGACATAGATCCGAGTGCACAAAGTATGATCGATGTGCATCGAAGTGCTTCGCTCTCTCCATTTCTCTCGCTCCAGCTCTAGCTGGCTTTTCAAAACAAATTGACAACAACGAAAATAATCAACGAAATCCCAAGCATATTTTTCCATGGAATTAAATTGGATGGCTGTGATGATGGGAATACACACCATACAACATGCGCACTGCGCAGAGCACAGCATAAATGAGACCACACCGTCGGTAAAAAGCGATGACGATGACGACAACGACGACGACGAGCAAACACATATTAATTCAATTGAAAACGTGCAGACAAAAGATATCCGATTCAAAATATTCGATCGAATTTCTCGTTGTGTTGCTCATCAAATTCTATATGTATATATAAATTGTGGCTGAGAGTGTGTAACATGATGGTTCACATATGAAACGGGCGCATTTCTCAGTTGACATATGTAATGCACTTGGTTTGATTGATGTGCTTCACAAAATGGATTCGTTGCGCGAAAAACGATTTTCCAACGGCAACAATTGAAGGCGAACGAACGAGACAGAGTCGCGCGCTCATGCTCGCCCGCTCATTCAATTGTGGTGAAGGTGTTTGAGTTATTTGATATTCTGCGAGGCGACAGCTGTAACGAGAAGCAGAAGCACACACACATACACAAAAAATGTAAATAACATTACTGCTGAGCATTGTTTCACTTGAATTTCTTTTTATTAAATAAGCAATTGCTAAAACATTTTCACCAGAAATTCCGCTGCCATCGTCGTCGTTGTCGATTGAACCACATCAAAGTGAAAAGACTGGTTGCTATCAAAGCAAACAAGTACTAAATCTAGCCAACGACACATACAACTGAACTCGATATCCATATTGTTGTTGATTTTAGCGTTGGTACACATTCTCCTCTTCTTTTTCAATTTTATTTTGTTTTGCTTTTCGCTAGAAAGCAAAGCAAATAAGCGAGAGAGAAGAGAGGAAAAACTGACAGTATAATACCGAAAAGCATGTAGCGAGAACAATTGAATTTGAGCTAGAATACGCGTCGAAATTCAACAATAAAACGACAGCGCAAAAAAGAAACAAACAATAATAATAACAGCCAGCAAAGTAGATAGCATCAAAACGCATTCAAATACGACGAAGAAGCGACTCATCAAGAATCAAAGCAATAATGACAGCCGACGGAGCAGTGGCGACGATGGCAACAATAGTGCGGTGTAGAGATAAACAGCTATAAAGTGGCCGCAATTTGGCATTTTATTAGTTTTGCATTTTATTTCTCATTCGATTCACATTTGTGCGTCGTGTTGCGTTTTCCAATGCAATTGAATTCTTCTCAATGGATTTTTATCGCAGTACCTGGTCACACTCCAACCAGTTCAATGTCACTCGTTCGACTATTCAGAATCTAATAGAGCGGCAATGGACAAATTCGAATTAAATTGAATTGCACAGTATACAAACCGAAAAAAAACAACACAACAATACAAAACGCTCGCGGCGATTTCAAGCGGTACAGTTTTGTTCGTTCGTGCATGAAATTTATTAAATGATTGTTATTATATTATGATTGTAATTATGATTATTTTCATTTTATATTGGCATTTTTTTCATTCCCAAAGCGGAGCTCACATTCGATACGATTGAAACTAACGGCTACAATAATTTGGATTTTTCCTCGTTCATATTTGTCTGGTCTCTCGTTTGAGTCACTAACGAGAAAGCCATTTGTCGAACATTAGGGTGCATATCACAACGAATGGAAGATAAGAACCAATAAGTCAGTCGAGAGGAACACTCAATTGCCAACACTTAAGCGTGTGCTAAACTAGTGTGCTCCAACTCGGAATGGGTTAGAAAGAGTAGAGCAAAAAACCTCGTTCAATTTATGAATCGAATGGAAAATATTCAATCGGAAAAAATGGAACAAAATCAAATGTAGTTGTGTGGCTTCCAAAAAATAACCAGATGCACATATGGTGCACAACGGAAGGAAAAAAAAATTGTTATTTACACAAGAGAAAAGAAAAAAGAATTATGCGAAACGTGAAGTAACAGCAGTTCACGAAGGCAATCGCAAACATTCGAGATTAACCGTGTATCTGTCCCACTCTCGCTTCGTTTGCTCTCGATGCTCTTTGACTGTCGTCCATTCGTTCAATGTGTCATAACATTGACAGCGTAGTCACTTGAAAGCTCACTCAAAATGTCTTGGATCGTTTGGATTTCATCTTGTGGAACGTTTCACGTCGATATTGTTTATTGTTGTAGTTTTGCATCATTTCTCCTTCACTTAGTTGCCATTCTTCATGTTTCGTTCATCTAGGGCAAAAGTTGAACAACAATTGAACGACACAACCGAGCAGAGCGAGAAAAAAGGTGGAAAAACTCGATTTTGAAATAAGTTTCACCAAAAGAAAAGAAAATCGAGAACGTTTGGACAAAAGACTGATCTGTCGAACGAGAAAAAACCGAATGTTTGGACAGTATGAGGCGAAAAAGCGTTGCTCGGTGATAAAACGTTAAATGGAGTATGTGCATATTTCGGTTTTTGAAAAGGGTTCAATTGATTTTTCGCCCGTGTCTTCGTGTTTATTGTGTTGATCGCATTAGTTTGAGTGCACACTGGTTCATTTCTACACTTGCCACAAATTCAATAGTCTTCGTGCGCGCACAAATAAGAACTCTTTTTCGATCTCTCACTCGTTACATTCCAACAAGTTAAACAGTCGAAGTGAACCAAAAATGCAGCAACAAGAGAGAGAGAAAAATCTCAATTTTTGCATACGACGAAAGAATACCAACTGGGAAAATACTACGTCGGAAATGAAGTAAAAACTTCACGAAAGAAAAAAGAAAAGAAGCGAAAAAGATAAAATATGCAAAAAGAAGCAAACCAACTAGAACGTTTCGTTTCGTCGCATGAGCTTGGAGCGCTCACTGACTGACGCTGACTTTTTTTTATTTGGAGTGGGCATGAATCATTTGTGTGTTGTATGTGCAACCTTACAGATGGTGTGCATTGCTGGCTGTTTACATTTGTATGCTTTCTTTAGACTATTTCATTTTTTTTTTTCTCTTGCTTAGAAAATGCCATCTATTCACGTAGCACACGTTTTCGAGTCGTTCAAAAATGCTGCTCGCTATTTTCTCTCACTGCTTGCTTGATTGTTTCTTTTTCTCTCTGTCCCGCTACCACTCTACTGTTCTGCTGTGTTATTGTTGTGTGCCGGAACTTTTATTTTGCAAGTATAAAATATGCAGAAAATTTTCGATGTCATTCTAACATTATGATGACGTGCCACGTTTAAAAGTCGAACAAATGCATTTGATACAGTGGCAACAGTATGATGACAAATCTATTCGACATTTCTGCTAGCTCACACAAATTCTCTCGCGCGCTCACTACTACATCGCGATTTAAGCGATTTTCATATTTTGCTGCCATTTTATTTTCGTCCAAGGAAACGAAAGGAAAAATTGAATCATATGTGGTCCAATGATGTTGTGCTAGGTCTGAGTGAGTTGAGAGTGTTGTCAATTGATTTCAACAGAATTTTTTTTTGTTTTCATTCGTTGACGTTCAAAAGCAAGTTTTTCATGTGAAAATTCGACGACAATTCATTGTTTGTAGTGTATAATTTTTTTTTTTTAATTGTTGTCGTTGCTTCCCAGAAAATGTTTCTATTGTTGGTGCTGCTGCTACTGCTGCTTTTGTTGTATCCGTTTTTATTTTTTTTTTGTTTAGTTCTTGATGAGATGATAACTAAAGTGTCGAGAAAGTGCTCGGAAAACTTGTGACAAACTATTGTGAATGTCAGTTAAATTTTTTTAACCTTTTCAATGTTTCATGACGTTGATTTTGCTGCTGCATTCCGGTGCATTTTATCGTCGACAACAATAAAATGACAAGACGAGAGGGCGCCAACGACATATGTGTGAGTGTGTAGATGTGAGTTTGAGACGAAAAAAAAAACAACAACTACCGAAGAAATGTTGAAAGAGTGCAACATTTTTCGTAGCTTAAGAACGTGTGCATCGTAAATTTTTGATAGTTTTAAGTTTGGTTTGAGAGGCATCACGGAAAATACCGCCCGACACATACGACAATTTTCCAACGACGAAAAACGAACTTTTCTTGTTATAATCTCAAATCGACAAATAGGTACCTGACTCTCTGTCGCTCAACGTTGCCGACGCCGACGATGATAACGACGAAGCATATAAAACTTCTCATACACACAAATGATAAACGTTTGCGTGTGCATCTTATATGTGTAGAGAAAGACCGAGAGACACGGAGATAGAGAGAGAGAGAGGCGCAGTACATCACTTTTGGAGTGGAAGAACATTAAATTAATATTTAAACGATGAGTGAAATACTGACTTTTCCCATTTGAATGTAATGTAAACATGGTAAACCTCAACGAGTCGTTGTAAAGTAACTCAAATTATGTGTATGTTAGTGTGTGTGTGTATGCGCTGTATGTACGCGCTTCAAGACACACTACATCTCAAACAGTGAACAATTGTGAGGGAGAGAGAGAGAAAGATTGTAGCGCGAATAATTATAGTTACATTTGAATAAAACAACCGAAAATTGTGTTAATGAGATAAATTTTCCAGAAAATGATGTTTTTGCTGCGAAGAACTTGCGCTAGACTGACTAAACTAACAATCATCATGCTACTCAAACATGTGCTTATTCAAGTTTAACGCCAAAATGACATACAATCACCGCCGCCAGCGTTGCCGCTGCGCGCATAAACACATAACGAAAAGTTTTCGTTATTACCACATCCAGATGGGAAATGCATCATAATTATGCTGCACGCAGCTTATTTGTATCACCCAAGAAATTGGCAAACAGTCGACAGACACAATAAATCCATTCCGATCGTGATGTTCATAGCACGTAATCAAGCCGATTGCACGCAACTCGAAGCGCAAAATCGATGAACAAATGAAATCAGAAAAAAAGCCAGAAGAGCGTCGGCAGTGGCGGTGACCAAATGCAGGAAATGAAAGGGTTTATTAAAATATGATTGTATGTATCGTAAATGAAATTCCTTTTGCTTTTCCAAAACGTAAAAAAAGCAGCAGCAGCAACTACAACAACAGTATTTAATACTTTTCTGTTACGTACGTTTTTATAATGAGTTTATTGGATGCATCGGCAAAAGGCCGCCACTTTCCGTTCTGAACCGTTAAATGTGTAATACAATTTAATTTATTCCGCACAATAATGTAATAATTGTTGGTGTTTAATTGTGTTGTTTAAACATTTATTTTACGCAATTATTATTTTACGTTATACATATTTTCTCATTCTCTCTCCCTCGCTCCCTGTCTCGTTCGTTCTCTTTCAATCGCTCTTCTCGGTCGGCTTCTGGTCGATGTGTGTGTGCGCACGCTGTATTTTGGTGGCGGTGTGTGGCGAAAATATTGTTAACTGGACTTTGTGGTTCGTGTTTGTCGCACTTTTTGTGGCATGATTGCGTGCTTTATGGCTTTGAAAATAGTTTCGAGGAAACAAAAACGAGCATCAAAACAGTTTATATGTATCATTCGTTTTGCTGCCAAAAACCCATTTGAAGCCACATTAATCGAGCATAAATAGATGAATGGTGTAAATCTTTTTTTCACGTTTTTATTTTCGTTGTCATTTAATTTTTTTGATCATTTCTATACGAAATGATGTGAAATGTGATGGGTCAGCGTCTGTTATTCCCAGTCGATGATGATAATTGAAGCGAACATTGAGTTTGGCTACTGCTCCTGCTAAAGCTACAGCATTTTGTGTGACCATAGCACGCAACTTGAACATTTTTGTTTGACATGCAGCGATCACATTTAGCAATAATTTCCAGCAATACATACAAAATGCTGCACAAGGCAACCAGTTTCCATATAAAATCTAATAAATGTTGAGATTTGATTTAATTGAAATGGCATCGAGAACAAAGGTATACACCGAAATTGCTCTATTTTCATTTCGCAGCAAATTTAATTCTCTAATTTCATCCATTGAGTTTATCGGTAGCCCGGTGAAGTGCACTGCAAATGAAATCAAGAGACTAATTTCTTTTGCTTTGAAGGAAAGCAAAGTAAAACTTGGTTGGTGGGTGGATGGGTGAGTTAGGTTGTTGATGTTTGTACGAGTGTATCCGTGTCGAAGAACTGAATGAGAAAGTACAAATCTCCAGCAGATTATCTAGCGAATGAGAAACAATAAAACTTCAGTCGAGTGGAATGTTTTTCGGAATTATAGTTCGATTTCGGTAGATCTACCTCTTGAATTTTAACACTGCTGAGCAGATGGATTGGCCAGCGCACAGCATGTAGACATACATACACATACAGTCACAATCACCGTCACCCTTCAACAGCTCTTGTTCAACATCGTGTTCCGCCAACGTTCGTTAATCAAAAGGCACAACGAACAAAGCAATTCCATTTTCCGAAAAGCAAAAATTTATTTTATTCCGCTTAAAACAATGGACAGTCCAACAAAACGTACAAACGAACACACAGTGTGACACACACACACACACACACACACACACACACACTCAGACATTTGTTGACTGTTCGCATTCATGGCCTGAAGCATCACAAGATTCGTCCTGAGATTTTTCTTTTGAATCAATTTGCCACGACATGGAGCTTGTGAGCCATTGAGTTTTGCTAATCAAAAATTCGGCGATGGTTTCTAATTTATCAACGTTTCAATTTTTTTTTTCTTGTTTTTCTCTTTCTCTTCATGTGTCTCGCTTCATTTCCACTGAACGATTCTGAGTACAAACACACACGGAGAGAAATGAATCACAAAAAAGAAGAAAAAACCACCCAAAGTACGCCTTATAAATGTAGAACTAACGAAAATCCTTTAAAGACGATGCCGTTAAGAAAGAATAGAATAAAACTTTACTCTTCTTCAACACAGTGATGCATACCCTCACAAACACACACACGAAGAATGGAAAGCACGCTTTCATTCCATGTATTTCCCATTGGATTCAACATCCGTTTTTCTGCTCGCAGCTCTTCTTCTGCTTCTTCGACTCGTTTTCTTTGCGTCATGTCTTTTCAATCTCACGTGAGAAATTGTCGGATACAAGAATATGTCCAGTATTTGGATGCTTTGCTTGCTGTTATTCCGTTGCTTACTCCGAAGCGAAATGGAATTGTACTGCACATCGAGTCACAAACTTGATAATTTTCTCATGTGAATCTCCTGGCTGCAGCGTTGTCGCCGCCATCTCTCTCACATCGCTCGGTTCTTCTTGTCCATTTTTTCCATTCGAAATTGAATTGTTTCTGTGCTCTGCTGTTTTTTCTTCTTCTTTCGTTTTCGATGAAAAGTTGCAAAACACAAACTAGACAAAGTGAACCGAGCGAAAAGTACGACGACTGGAGACAGGAACAAATTGTATACCAACTATTTGAATGGAAAGGGCGGAATCGATAATAAATTTATTTATTTTCCCACTGCATTTGTGTATATGAATGTGTTTGTTTTTATAATACAAACGATACGAACGATGAATCGAAACGAAAGTAGTAATTATTTGGTTTTTCGTGCACCATTTGAACTCATCAACAAATTGAACGATCCACATTCGATATTGGTCAGCACAATACAGCTCAATACACACAAACATAGATAGACTCGAATGGAAAAATACTATATAATGATGCATTTTGCTAGTGGTGGCCACATAAATATATTGTTGTCGTAGCCGATGGAAATTTAAGCGTAATTGAAAATACATGGAAACTGTTTTTAATCAGTTGATGTGAAATCGCATTTATTATTTGCGATTGCATTTCTATCTCGTACCCACTGACAACGGCGACGGCAATAACGGCGCTAGCTTTTGTGTTTCGTGTCAGTTATTTTCGTGCACATTTCATTCGGTTTGATAAATAAGCAATCGATGCATTAAACGATATATTTAGCATTTTGTATAAATTAATTGCATTTAGCATATGTTTTTAGTGGAACAAATAATTTTCGACAATCACGGAATCTGCTTCATGGTTGTGCCGCTAAAAGCATTCCAATCATCAACGCGCTCGAAAACTCACTCGGTTGTAATGATTAAAACCGAGTTCGGCTTGCCAAACTAAGCCGAAAATTTTGACTATTTAAGAACTTTATGGTTACGGCTTTTAAATGTGCATGAAACTGTCCGCTCGTATCCATCCCATGTGCACGTGGATCTGCTAAATAATGTACGACATGGTTTACAATTGCATTAAAAGTTCATATTTACCTACAACGCGCTACAATATGCAGCCGCTGCAATTCTCGATCAATTTAAATGCGAGATTCGCTATAGCATTCACTTCCTCTCTCTCTCTCACTCGTAGAAAATGATGCTACCGCTGCCGCCGTCGCTACATGCCTTTTTCCAATTTAAGGCTAAAAGGTTGCACTGAATCTATTAAAAAATTATCAATAAATCCATTGACTCACTTGCATTCGATTATCGCAGTTCATTTCATTCATAATGATCCGGTAAAATTGTTTCGTGCACGATAATTAAATTCAATTCAATATTAAATTGGAGAAAAAGTGAGCGACGACAGAAGCATGCACACAACGCAATTCACGTTTGTATCAATGAATTCACAGTGAAAAACGAGGCATAATACTATAACCGCTTGTACGTTACAATTTCGAGGAAGTTTATCAACCATAGAAGTTTGTTTTTATTATGATATGACGGTGTGTATATTTTGCCATAAAAACCGCTTGTTTGCCGTGTTGCGTTTGTTTGTTCAGTTGTATTTGTCCACGCTTATGCGAGCGAATGCAAGAGCAAGAGAAAAGAAAGAATGAGCTGTTTACGTTGTAGCGTTGTGCCGGAATTCGACATTGTCCTTCAAATGGCATATTGTTTGTTCATCATGAGGGAAAAGCATCTAAAGAGGGAAAAGAAGCAGAAGCGAGAGAAGAATAAAACTATATGAATGTCCGAGAATGAAAATGCAACTTCTATTCACAACACATATAAGTGAAACAAAAATAAAAAATTTATTGAAATGAAACAACAAAATCGAATTTTTTCAAAGTGTAACATTTCATTCTCGGACATTCATATAAACAAATATTAATTGAGTCATGAATGTCCAAATCAACAGGTGAAATACATTTTTTTCAATTGTTTTTTCTTCATCTCATGCAAACTGGGTAGATTTTAATCCCATGGACCGGCAATTTCTTCAAGAATAAAATGGAGAAAAAATTGAGCAACTTTAGATTACTTTCGTATTTTTGGCGAATTTTTATTTTATCAAAATTTCAACATCGTTTTCCTTTGAACATTTCAAAGAAAATACATTTTGACGAATCAATTCAACGCAACGCAAATCAAAGTGACTCACCCGATGAAAGAAAAGAGAGGAAAAAAAGCGCTGACTTTGAATATTGCTCGATTGTGGTGTGTCGCATGATAACGGTGACGTCAGTGATGCAGAGAACATGTTCAAAGGTTTCTTTCAACATCATGAATATTTCTATGTGTGCCGTTTCCCATTTTTTTTCGACTTCAGCTTTTCCACTTTTCAAGAGAGCTCTTTCGCTCTCGAACGTTTCGTATTTCGCACTATTCCACGCAAACCAAAGCAATAGCCTACTTTTTCTGAAAAAATGAAGAAGAAACGACCGTTACCGTTTTTATAGCGCTAAAAATTAATAGTTAATTATTTTTAATGTGTTTTGACGTCTAAATGCCCCATATCATCCAAGTTGTTTACGTTTCAGAACGTCACTTTGCATTGTGCCGACGCCGTTGTGAGCGTGAGAGATGAACGGTGCGTGTGTTTTCTAGTTTAAACATTCACTAAATTATTTGCGTCGTCGTCGTCGTTCGTTGTTTTTTATTTTGTGTGGCATTGTGGTTCGGTAAACAGACCCACGAACAAGACAGCACAATTGATAAGCAAAATTGCTGGTCTAACCATCAATACAGACGCTTTACCAGTCATTGTATTATCTCTCACCCAAAACAGTCTATCTTATCGCATTGGCTCAAGTATTCCATAGTGACTGGAATACCGTGATAACGTATTGTGTAGAAGCTCTACATTAACAAGTTGAACTAAAATAAAAGACGTCTTGTATTGCTCACGGTTTTACTTTAATTAATTCGATTCATTGAAAAATGGTTAATTGAACAAATTTGCTGATACAATAAAAAATGCTGATACAATGTAAAATGCTGATGCAATAAGAATGAATATAATTGGTATGTAAATGCTAAGTACGAATGACGTTGCAAGTGAATTTATGCTTGATATATTTTTGTTCACTCTTGAACATATTGCTCTTTTTCTTCTTCTTCTTTTGTTTATTCGCTTCGTTTCATTCAATTCGAAACGAAGTCGAGCAATCATATTAGTCGCTCACTTTGTGAGTGTATTCTGTTCAATTTCTATTTTAAATAAAATATTCATTGGCAGTGTGCGTTTCGGGCTGTGCGCTCGCTCCGTTTCAAACTAATCAAATGTTTTGACTTATATTCTTCTCCTGATTTTGACCAAATTCATCAATAATTCATTCAAGAAATTGTATTGTTTTGTTTCTTTTCAACTTAAAATACCGAATTGGGCAAATTCAATCTTTATAATGTTCTCTTTTTTTATCTGTTTCTTCTCGGTTCTTTTTTCATTCGGTTGCGGCATCGTCATCGTTTCCAACATAGAAGTGTCATAAAAGTTTCGAGAGTTCGTGATCGGAAACTGGGCCGAAAAGTTTGACAGCAGATTGTACAAGCAGTTCATCAGTGTCATTCGCATTCAGGACCGTCGCCACACCGAGACTTGCCACTCAATTTCGGTGCTGGGTTCCGTGTCTAGCAGCCGTGAACTGTCTCTCTCTCTCTCTGATGGCAATGTGTGCATCGTTTCGGCTTGGCGCTGTTCTGCGTAAACATCGTGTTGCTTCACGTCAATCACAAGCTGCGCTAATCATCAACTACCACAGTCATTGCAACGTGACGAGAAACTTCGAGGCATCCAATTTCTGAAATCGTTGTGGACTCTGTGTGTTTTTTGTATGTGTAATTTCTGCTGTTACGTTCGGCGAGCGCACGAAACGTGTGTCAATTCATTTTTGAATGGTTAGAATTGTGATTTCAAACCAGCATTCATTCAACTGTAATTTATCCATCAAACACACGTGCGTTTTACTAATTGTTCTTCAGAAAGAACCAAAAACTGTGTCAAATCGTGTAACAATGAAGGATTGCAAATTCCGCTAATAACGCTTTAGATCGCGAATGTATGGTGCAAAAACGAATTTATGGTTGAAAAATATGAACGTTCGGTTTCGCACTAACCCAAATAAATAACAATTCCAAATAAAATCGTATTTATGTTGACGCTAGCAACAACACATGCACACACACACACACACAAAAAAAAAACCTAATATACAAATTACTTCACAATCAGATGATAATAATTTCACAATAAATACGCCAATTTAAAATTAAATTCGTTTTCATGACGCAACACAAGCGGCACATACTAAGTCGCAGTGTGTAGAAAAAAAGGTGTGCAATTGGTGCGATACTGTTTTTTTTCCTCCGCTCTTACTCTGCGGTGACATTCATTGATAAAACTGATTGAGTGCGCTCCGTGAAAATAATACCATGAAATAAATCCGTGTGCAATGAAAAATGGATTCTAGCTTAACTGCATCGAAAGTAATATATCTTCCGCGGGAGTGAAAGACGTGAAACGAACAAAAAAAAAACAACATCCATTCGCATTTCCACATTCGCTCGTTTTGTGCGTGGATAGAACTGTGTTTTGCTGGCGCACAATTTTGCTGGGATAGTGAGTGAACGGAAAAAAAAACAAACGAAATAAACATTTGCTCGGTGTGATTTTTCTCGAATTGAGAATAACACATTTTTTTTCTTCGTTTTGTGCTCTTCGCTTCGCTTCTGTTAAATAAATTTATTTATGCTGTAATCGTTTATTGTTCCTTAATCGTATTAAATGTGCGCAAGCAAATAGCGTCGGTACATGCGATTCCTATATATATATTTTTTTTTATTTCTGCTGATACAGTCGATATAATATGTTATATGTGCATTAAATGTTTTGTGTTGTATGAAATTTTCGATTTTTCTGTTTCGCGTTTGCCGTGTATTTATATTCATGCTGGTTACGCAGTGCTTCCATGGATTTTCTGCTGAGTCTGACGATATATTGAAAACGGTGCCGAGAACATGTAAAGAGCCAAAATAGACACATTTATTATTAGTGCGATATTTTCGATGCGCGGATTTTTTTTCTGTTTTGTTTTATTCACTCAAAGCTGAAATAAAGAAAAAAAAAATCTCATTTTTTTCATTTATCGTCGTCGTTGTTATTAGTGCCTGTTCCTGTGGTTTCAAAATATTTTTTTTTTATTTGTGTCGCGTACCAGGCCCAGCAACAGTGCGTCAGTGTTGGACTGGAAAAAAGAATCCGACATCGAAGTGCGAAAAGTGAATGTGCCGTGAATATTGGTTTTCATTACATTCGCATTACATTATCAGCGCCAGTGACAGTGACAGTGACATTGATCGTGCTTCCATAGATAGCGAAACGTTTCGTTGAAAAAGCGTAGACGGTGGTGGCAATAAAGCTGTGATTATCATCTGTCATTTTCTCTGCAGAGCAAGAAAAACCGTGGGCTAAGTGTTTGCTGAGCTCTTACCGTGTGTGCTAGAGAGAGACTCGTTTTATGTTTGAAAATCATCGAAAACTCACGTCCAAGCCCCAATACATGCAACCACACACGCAAATTGATAAGTAGATTCGCTGAAGAGACACCGACGGCGATTACAACAACAAAAACTTAAGAGCTTTTGCGACGCGCGCACGCGAAACAGAGAGAGATGAACAAGTAAACGAAGCAAGTGTGAAATTATGTACACCTTTCAACATCATCTCTTTGCTTAACGCAATAAATAATGACATGAAAACACATCTTTCGCATTGATCTATTAAAACTCAATTGGAACAGCGCAATGCCAAATCCATGAATAATTTCGTGCAAAAATACGGATTCTAAAGTGAGAGACTCTTGTGCACATACACACATCTCGCGTTGTCAAATAAATAAATAATAAGTTTTAAGTGACGGGAAAAGCGAAAAAAAAAAAACAAATATACATACAGAAATGCACACAGATTCTTTCGAGTTTATTGACAATAAATAATTTTGTGACGATTTAAATTCAACTGATACTCTTCATGCCAAATTTTTAAGTAGCCAACAATTTGATGTGTAACCAATGATTTTCAATCTTCCGCTATTCTAATAATGAATATTTAGAAGGAGACCAAAACAGAAAAAAAACAAAGAAACGACTTGGCAACTGAATTAAGTGATTTGTGATATTATTCGTTAAATTATTCTCCATAAATCGGTAATTCTTCCAACTCAAGCACTCTTCGATTAAGCGTTAAGTATTTTAATCAGTAGCTAAACGAAAGAAAAATAAATAGAAGGGAAGAAATTCTCGCTAAATGAAAAAGAAATTAATTTGTCGTTAAATTACGTTAAATTTCGTTAATTGCATTCGTTTTACCCCATTTGTGCTAATTTTAACTGCTATTCAGCTCAAAAGACTCTTCAATTTAATGAACGAAGTGAAAAACGCATAAAAAACGCTCGCTAGACAGAAACTCAAACCTATAAAACTCAATGAAAATTGGTGTTCAAATTGGTCGAATTTACGTTTTGTTAGTATATTTCGTGCCAAATAAATTGGTTATTTTGTGAATCTACCTGCTGGTGCGCGCACTTTTTTTTTTGCTGTATATTTGTTTATTGTGTAATCAGTTTACAAATCTTTTTTGGTTCATAAATTTGCTGACGCTATTTTAGCGCTGCAGACGGTGAGCCGATTTGCTAGCGCACATTTAACAAAAAACCGAGAAAGAGTTGGAGTTAGTTTGGCAGTCATTGGCGCAGTAAATGCTGCCGATGAACATTAAAAGCGTAACAGTAAACGTAATATTTAAGGTAAATATTGACATATAATGTCTTTTTTTTTATTGATTTTTCGTAAAACCACAATGTGTGCAGCTGCTTGTGTGCAATGGTTCTGCTTGAGAAAGAAAACAATGGGGCCATAATTCAGCGGCATTTGTTGGTTGGTTCGTTAGAAGAAAAACGGGTGGTTATTTTGACATTGGCTAAATTTTTGAGCGTATTTCCACCACATTTTTACCATCGTTCCGACAGTATTTTACTTAAGCGCATATGTTCACAGATCACAACCATCATGTTTTGCACAATGAGACCAGCTTCTTCATCGCTAAAACGGTCTTTTGTTCTTAAAACAATTTCCTCCTACTTTTTTTTATTACTTCGAATGAATGCAAATTCAAATGAAATCTTCATCGTCTAACCTTTTACCTTTTCGGATTCGTCGTTGTTCCTAATTCAATCGTGTCAATTCAAATCCCGAACAATCTGTAACCAGAGCGAATTTCATCGCTTTTTTTTAATTTTCCGACTTGTTTTACCATTCGTCCCCCTCGCATCCGAGAAGCAATCAAAGAATTTATCCTTTGGCACACGACACGAATATACACGCATCTCTCTGACAACAACACAGAGTATGGTTTTTTTTTACATTTTCAAGAATTGCTGTCGTAAAACCACTTACGGCCACACTGAAGAACAAGCAAAAAAAGACACAACGGAATCGAATAAAAAAAAGCAACAGCAGCAAGGAAAAAAACTGAGGAAAACCTTTGTTCCGGCTAATTAACCGAATAGCGCGCGCGTGAGCGGCCAGTGACGAGAAAAAAGGCGAAGAAAATCCCGGCAACGCAATGGTTTTGATTGAATTACGACCGTTTTTATGATCATTTTTGTACAACGTACTTCTTCCTCTTTTTTCCCTGTATTTTACGCGTGTGTCTATCGTTGATTATTCCTGTGCTCTCTGAACGACACCATTCCACCATTGGCGACTAGATGCTACTGTTGCTTCAGCCGCTTAAAATTAATCATTCCGGTCCTGTTTGATGCAACGACAATGAAATGTCATGGCTTGAAAATATATGGGTGTGCTGGCCCAATAAAAAACAACCCGAAAATTAGAATGTGATTTTTCAGATGATTTGAGACCAAAACGAGCATGGGACCAAACAAAAGCCAGTCACTATGTTAATGTTGTGAATACACTGATACTGATGGCCAAGTCGCACGCGAAAAAAAAACGAGAAAAAGCACGGGTGAAAACGATGTTCAAACAAATGGATCTAAAGAACCGAGAAAATTAAACAACAACTATTTGCGTCAGAATAAAAACCAAGACGTATCGTGGTGGTGAACGCGGTTACAAAAAAAATGAAACCGAATCACACGAAGGAACGAGAAGAGTGAACAAGAAAAAAAAGAAAAACGAATCAAGAGACGTGAAAATACACAGAAGAAAATTTTTCTTTTCAAAGTAATTTTTCTGAGGAGATAATGAAAAATGTACTCGGGCTATTTATTATTATTGTTATCATTATTATTATTAGCAGTGTATAGGACGGAAGAGTCGAGGCGGCCGTCGTATCGTATCGTCTTCGTTTTGTCGGCGAAACAAAGTTTGAAAAGTTGAAAATGCGCGCAAAATATATACCATTCGCGCGGTATGTATAATGAAGAGCCTCCACCGACACATCGAATTACAACGTTTCGACCATCTGTGAACTTTTCCGCCACAAGCGTCGAGCTGAAAAGGCTCGGATCTTTTATATATATATGTGTGTGTGGCTGAAGCGCGACGGTGTTATAGTCAGTTCGACTGTTTATTTGTGGCTTTGCTCAAAGAAGTCGAAACAATGGTCGTTAAAAAAGAAAATAGAAAACCGTCGCTTAGTTTTCTCATTCGGTTGGCGCTGCTATTGTTGTTGCTGTTGTTCGTGGTGGTCGTGGTGGTCGTGGTGGTCGTGGTGGTGAAGAAGCGCGCGTTTGCACGCGGAAAAATCGCTCATTTTCATCGTGATCAGCAAAGACGACGACACTTGCACAAAGCAAACGACGTACGCATAAAATGAATGCAATTTATCTTACGGATAGAAGTTTTCGTTGGCCAACAATTGCTTTATATTAGTTTTTGTCTGTTATTGTTCTTCATTGTGTTGTTGCTGTTACTTCTGCTCCTACCTCTGCTGTTGCTAGTGTTCTCGTTGTTTTTGCTGTTGTCCGCTCTTCTGCCTTAATTGCTGACACTTTATTACACCTATAATTGATAATTTTACACAATGTTTTGTTCATTTGCTTATAGAACGATAATTAAGTTATTATCTGGTTGAAGGAGCAAAAGATGAAATTATAGCTGATTATGCTTCCAGATTTCCATTGAGTTTGCTTGTGCATGTGCGTGCGAGAGAGATTGTATCACTCATACTCCGGCATCTATCGAACACAAACCAATAGCAATTGAACCGGCCGCCATTCGAATCATTCTCAAGTGTTTGCCGGTCGCAAAATCGAATGGCAAAACCAATATCTTTAGCATATTTAATCGATTCACGTGAAATGGATACGCTTTATACGAATCTCTTCAGGCGTATTTATATTTATCGTTGTGCTGCAATCTTTCGTACGTGCTGTACGTACAACACAAATTGCCGGAATGATATACAATGTTCCGCAATATTTGGTCAATCAAGGTGAAATTGTTTTGGGTTCAACAGCAGCAGCAGCAATACCACCATCACCATCACCACCACCGATTCAATGCACAAACTCACTTTTCGATCTGATTGCAGATGCTGATTCGAAAGTTGGCAAAGAAAGTTAAATAAAAACCGACATTTCAGCAAGAGAAATATGAATGCATCGTTGTTTATTCGTATTCGATTGCAATAAAACGCGATTAAACGATTGCGCACGTACAAGATATTTATTAATGAAGCTCGCTTAACGATTTTCCAAACATAACGCAAACAATTTTCCAGCAAACATTTTCTCCCATTCACTCTCAATGAAGTGCGTTATCTCTTGTGCCATTCAATGGGAGCTCATTCCCAATCAAATTTAGCTCATTTTTGATCAAACAGAAACATTACACACAGGACACAAACACACGCATAGGCTAGATATGAAAAAAAAAGATTCCACTATTGCTGATTCCAAATATTGGAACGCCTTTGATTGGTACGAATGTCATCATCAAAGAGCTCAAATTCCAAATGAGATGCAAAATACCAAACATACAACTCTATTCGAATTCCAGGCAATTGCATTAATTTTATCTTTGTTCCGATTTCAATTTCAGGCTACTTTATAACCAAAAACAGCTTTGGCCGTGCATCAAACGAACCGGCACAAACTCAACCGAGTAGTAGTGAAACGGTCGCGTTTTCGATTTAATTAGAAAGCAATTGTGATTGCATCTGTTGAAATAATTCGACCACAAATATTAAATCTGGACTGACAGGGAGGAGCAAAAATGGGTCTGATGAGATCAATGAAGTTAAAAGAGCGTTTGGCCGTTGGCCTGGGCGTATCACTGGTGTTGATTACCATTCTGCTTATAGCCGACTTGCAAATGGATATGAATATGTCAAAGGGTCATTTAATGTTGCCGCCGCCGATGCATGCAAAACTCGTTGCACCAAATGATTCGGATCGAAACGGTGTATTTTCAGCATTCAAAGAAAAATTTCAATTAGGGTAACATCGATTTTCATCCGCTTACTTTCACTCGAAAACTCTCTCTCTCTCTCTCTCTCTCTCTCTCTCTCTTTCTATCTTTTCCATACATAACATTTCGACTTTTGTCGTATATGTGTAGCTGTGAAGTTCACAGCTTAAAATCTGATACCTTAACGGGTTTTAATGTGTATGTTCCGTTCGGATTTCATCATTTGCAGAAATTTGATAATGCCCAGGGTGCAAACCGTATTGTCAGTGGAACAGAGTGGCGAACAGCATACGGTTACAACAGCACGGACGACTTTTAAGCCAAAAGATAAATTCGAAGACCTAAAAGAAGCCATTCGAAAGCTGAAAACCAATGATGAGAAAACCTCAAAGCAAGCATCCAGCGAATCGGAAACATTTCCAACGCTTGGCGAACTCCTCAACATGCATATAAAGTAAGAATCAAATTATAAAGCAATTTCATATTGAATTGAAGTAGTTTTAATCGGAGTTTTTATAAGAGAGAGAAAAAAATGTACATGCACTTTTGTGATTAACTCCCTCTCTGCATCACATTGCACTCGATACTACTTATATGCACATCCTCTTTTAAATGGTTTTATAACGACCACGTTTCTTCATTTTCTTTTCTTTTCTTCATTTGTTAACACTTTCCACTTGTCTGCTTGTTTTGCGTGTGCACAGTGAAAATTCAACGAACTTAGATAAATTTCACCTGGAAATTAGACAGAATGAACTGTATCCAGAGAACTCAACTTTAGTCGATAAATTATTACACGATATGGCAACGAATCAGGTTCAACATGCTGGTAAGTAGCTTTCAAACCTACAACTATACTTGAACGATTTTCCTCGCTCTTCTTCGTATTTTCGATGCCGTCGTCGCTGTCATAGTCATCATCTTGTTCCCTGAGCTGTAATGTGAACCACCAAACTAAATATAACTTTTTGGATGCGCAAAATCACGGCATTTTATTTATACACACATCCATCGATACTTCTGTTGTATCACATACACAATTTGAATGCACGGCTCGAGAGATCGACAGACGTCGGGCAATGAGCTCGATACCCATATGTCGGTTGGAATACGATGCATAGATGAGCAGACGACATCGAATTGTCTGGTTGGTGTTGTTGCCGTTACTGCTGCTGCTGCTGCTGATGTTTTAATACTTGTGTGCAAACAAAATTTCACATCAACAAAATACGATTAAACATGAACATTTCTCCCCGAAATTTATTTAGCGATAACTTTAGCCGAGTAAAAATATTTCCACTATATTATTACGAATTATTTTATAAACAAGATTAAAAGCTGGGTTCTATTGTTCCGTGTAATTAAAAGTGGAAACGAAGGAGACGAGCGAGCGAGTGAACGAACAAGACACGCCGAACACCGATTCGAATATTTGTTTCGAAGACACACAAAAGTGTTGCTGCATTTGAGCAGTGACCGAACCTAGAGCAAACGAATAAACGAACGAACGAATGCGCGGGATGGATAAGGAAAAATTGTTCGTCGCGAACTTCAAACGCGTTCACATTCGTTTTTTGCCTTAAGACTTTAGGCACATCATATCTTATAAAAGTTTTAATCTTTATATGTTTTAACAGTAATCTGACGCGTGTGCACGAACATTCTTTGGTTAGAGATCATTTCGTGGGCCTAGAGATTACGTATAGGCAACGCGACAGCAGCAACAGCAGCAACAAATAATTTAAAACAACACAAACCGATCTGTTCCGTCCCGTCCCTCGAAGAAGTACGATAGAGAAAAGAAAAAAAATCATGCAAAGTGCTAAAGACGATGCGATATTTTATTTCACGAAGTGAAAAAAAAACACTCAGTAACCAAGAAATCCAAAATTTAAGCGTCCTTTTCTTCCTACATTGTTTCTTTTCATTTCTCTCTTTATCTATGTTTACAGAGCAAAAAGAAGGCGGCACTCAACTGAAACTAATAATTGATTATGGCAACAATTTTGAAGCCCTCTTCAAACCAATGAGGTAGTTTTTTCTGCACTGCTTTTGTATACGCAATTTCATTTCGTCAGCCGTGGCATACACAGTACACACTCACCAACCCAGTTTGTGTGTGTGCGAGGACGACGTTTAAAAAAACATTGATATTGCCCTGAACTTTAAATGGTTTTCGTAATTAAATATTGTTTAATCGTTTATCATTGTTGACTCTTGACTATTATTTTACTTATCGTTTCTCGTTCAGACAGTCCAAACAAAGTTCTCATTGTCTTATTCTCAACCTCAATATTCATTCTTGAGTTCTCTCTATCTCCACTCTTACTCTCTCTCTCTCTCTGTAACAATTTCTATTCCTCTCTCACTGCATATACAGGTTTCCACGTGAACAACAAACGTTACCAAATCATTTTTATTTCACTGACTTTGAACGACACACAGCTGAGATTGCTGCATTCCATTTAGATAGGTAAGGTCTTCTGTTTTTATTACGATATCGAACATCTCTCTCTCTCTTTTTCTACGAAAAACCGATGGAAACTTTGCGAGCGCACGTTAAACATTGAAAAAGTTAGCATGGCGAGGAAGAGCAACAAAATTGAGAAGAAGAGAAGAAAAAATCATTCGATCCGCCAGAAATGAAATGTTCAATGAAACAATGCATACAATTTTTGTGCTTGGCTCGGCAAAGTACCTTCGTGTTTTTTCGCAGTGCTTTGGCAACACCGTCGCCGCCACCGCCATCATAGTCTTCGAGTAGCGGCCACACAATTTCCGTTTTTCATAATTGTTCATTTGGATCACTGATAAAAATACATAACTGTCTCATTATTTTATTATCATTGTGCACCAAACATTTCAATATATAATTATTTTTACCTTTCTTTCTGACTCGAACAGAATTTTAGGTTTCCGAAGGGCGATGCCAGTTACCGGCAGAACATTGAACATTACTACCGAAATTTATCGAGTTGCCGACGAAGATCTACTGAAAACATTCTTCGTATCGCCATCAAATAATTTATGCTTTCATGGGAAATGCTCGTACTACTGTGATACATCTCACGCCATTTGCGGCAATCCCGATATGCTTGAGGTAAAATTTTGCGCTTTAGTCGCGCTCGTTATTTTTTGAGGGAGCTAAATCACGTGGCCTCCCTCCCTTTCTCTCTCTCTCTCTCTCTCTCTCTCTCTCTCTCTGGCTTGTTCAACCATTCGAACATATTCGACGGTGAAAGATGAATGCAAAATAGCAACTCTTATGGAAACGAACAAGTGGAAAAGTTTTCCCATTTCAATTGCTATTTCATTCGATTATTTTCTTATAAAAATCACAATCGTGCAATTTTTTTCCGGAATAATTTTCACGTGCGCGCATTTTGAATGCGAGTTATTCATTTATCTCTCAATTCATCGTCCTGTTGCGTAAGGGTTTCATCTTCATTTTTTGTGTATGCTGAACAAACACGTTTTCCCTGGATATTTAAACATTTTCAAAGGAAAAAAAATCATCGTCATCATTATCATCCAACCCCGTTACTTATTACGTATGTAATCTCAATATGATGATTGTACTAAATGTCTTCCTTTTCTCTCTTTGTTCATTATTTTGGAACTGATATAGGGTTCGTTTGCGGCATATCTTCCCAAATTTGATAGGTCAACACGAAAGGTAAGTGGAATGAATGAATGAAAAAGAAAAAAAAAGTAAGCGATAGAAATCTCGGCGAATTTATTTCGATGAGATTGTACCGGTAACAGCGAATAAATTGCATGGAAAAGTGAGAAGTTGAGGAATATAAACGGAGAACGAACGAACGGTGTGTGTACAGAAGAAAAGAGATGAGTGGATTGAAAATCAAAGTAGATATACAAACAAAAACGGTGGCTACGTCGTCGGCGTCGGATGAAACGGCATTAGGAAAGCTGGGCTTAATCGAACTCCCACTTACAGTTAATGGGATTTGAGAGATTCTTATCAACTGTTACAAATCGATTTAATTTGAACACATTCACACATACAGTGAAAATGTATACACCACCCTCTCTGTCGCCCTCGTCTCTCTATTGCGTTGCTGCACTTCGGTTTCGATACTTCCATAGTATCCGTGCTCTTTGCTATTTTTCATCTTTTGATTCTTATATATGAATTCTCATGTCTTTTTTTTTCTCTCTCTCTCTCTCTCTCTCTCTCTCCCTTTTTCCATCTCCTCGTTCTATCTATTGCTCTATTGGACGAAAATCGTACCGCTTTTTTCGGCTGCGTTCCATTTCGAATAATCTCGTTTCTTTGGAAAATGAATGGGATTTACGCTTTGTTGTTGTTGCTGCTGCTGCCGATGCTGATGCTACTGTTGCTGGTGGATTGTTAAGGCTTGGCGTCATCCGTGGCGAAGATCATATCACAAACGAAGAAAAGCATCATGGGAAACCGACCAAGATTATTGTAGTATGGTAAGAAATCATCTTATTTTGATACGTTTAACTCACCTTTTCGTCATTTTCACTCGATTGACGAAAATAACTCAGATCCTGAACAGTTCAAAATGCCATGGAATAATAGTGTAAATGCTGTCCATCAACTCTTCTCCCTTCGCCGATCTGTTTCTTTATCGCTCTCTGTCTCGGCCTTTCGAAATTACGTTTGGCTTCGCTCTCGTCAACCAATCGTTTTTTTCCTCTATACAAGACGTAGTGCGAGTGAGACAAGACGAAAATGCGGAAATAATCATAAGAATTGGTTTTAAATGTCTCTCTTTTGCCCTTGTCCGCTTGCACATCTAGATCAATTATTGAGTTCAATTTTATTTTTATGGCACGATTCCGACTCAATTTTTGAACATGTTGAAATATAGTATTGTAGTGGCTTCGTGCCTTTCTTTCATCTCTCGGTCGATCCGGCATTTGTTGGCTTTTTTTTCTTTCGAATTTCATCCCGGCATTTTCTTCATTTTATTTATTTAAGTGCTTGATTTTATTTCCATTTGATGTTGAACGATGATAGTCGCCTGTATGTGTGTGTGTGTGTGTGTGTGTGTCTATGTGCCAATGTTTTCACTCACACTCTCTCTGTATGTGCAATACACTTGATCTCACTAAATTCAAGCACATACCGACAGCATAACGTATCCGCATCCTTTCCTTCCTTTTTGGCATCGGCTGCGTTCACATGCTCCTACTGCTGTTGCTGATGCTGCTGCTGCTTCTGCCATTCATACTATTATTTTCTATTCAATTGAAAAACAAACAATTTTGAGTGTAATGAAGCAGAATTACGTATTTAATCGAATTTGATAAGAGCGAATTGAATTTTATTTACCGCGCTGCCACGCGAACACTTCGCACAGCGACGAAACAGAAGAAAAAAAATCTCCGAAAGGATCTCACTCGCTCTCTCGCTTCTTAAAACATAAAATAAATAAAGAGGGAAAAAAGTCGATGCGTAGAGTGAGAACGGGCAAATAAGTGACTGTGAAAATGCTGCAAGAAAAATGATTTACCATTTACTTTGTTTGTATAGGTGAAAGATATTCACCCGTATAGCGAGGGTCGTCGATTAATCGATTTAATGGATATGGCTGTTTTTGACTTTTTGACGGGCAACATGGATCGCCACCATTACGAAACGTTCAAGTAAGTATTAGTATATATATACCTACATCTTGAAGCCGCTTTTTTCTACCGCATAGCCAAACACAAACTCTTTCGAGCCCGTAACCGAAAAAAAAACACTAAAAATATCAACGTTTAACGTCAGACTGTTCAAGTGTATTGATAATTAAAATTTTCGATTCATTCTCTTCTGCCGTTTCTTGAATGGCGCATAGAATCTTCGGTAACAATACATTTACGCTGCACTGTGACCATGGACGCGGTTTTGGCAAACCATTCCACGATGAGCTCTCCATTTTAGCGCCGCTATTACAGGTACGCATCTCTTCATGTAAATAAAGAGAAGCTTTCAACGAGTTTATATTTTACGTTATTTTTTTCGCCTTCTTCTTTTTTGTGTCGTTACAGTGCTGCATGATAAGAGCGACAACGCTTGAACGGCTTTTAGAGTAAGTATTTATTAAGAACAAATAATTTTAATGAACCGGATGGTGTTGGTTCTTTTTCGCCTTTTTCCGCACGTTTTCAATTTAAATTTCTATTGTACTATATTTGGTTTTCGTTTCATTTAATAAAATTGTCATTTCAATTTGTGTAGATTTCAAGCCGGCCCAAAACCATTGTCAGTTGTGATGCGCGAATCGTTAGCAAAAGATCCGATAGGTAAGATGCGAACGTGTTTACCATGTTAATTTTCGACAAAATCCAACTAGAAAATCCAAAACAAAACTGTACCGAAACATTGTCTGTTTTCAGCGCCGGTTTTGTGGGAACCTCATTTGGAAGCGCTTGATCGCCGTGTCGACCTCATTTTAAAAGGCGTTCGAGATTGTGTGGCAAAGAATTCCATTGATGACGTTGTGATTACCTACGAAAATGTCGTTTTTACTTAGGGCCTTGAACAAATAAACACAAACATGCCATTTACTTGATTTTCTCACTCTGCCTCTCAATCGCTCGCTTCCAAATGTATTATTGCTTCAGCCAATTCAGTCGATAAGTTCTCGGGGAGAATCACAAGCAGAGAATAGGAACACCGAGATGATGGAGAAAAACAAGTAGAATGGCAACAACAACAGCAACAACAAACACTTATTGTAATTAAATTCCTCGTTTTCATAAGCACTCAAGGATGGTTAGCGTCGCTAGATGATAGAGAAAATGGACTTAGAAAATAGAAAAAAAACGTAGAACGGGAGAACAAGATGAACAAAAAAACAACCAATGCAACCAAGACTTTTTAAGATGTAGATAAATAAGAACAAATTCTATTTATGTTAGTTCGAGAGATAAGGTTTACATTTATTTCTAACTCCGTTATATTATTATCATTATTACCGCATGTTTAAACTATTGATGATTCGTTTTAATAAGCTTTTTTTAGGAAAAAAACAAATGTTTTATTTTGAAGTGTGTTTTTTTTTTTTTTTTTAATTTGACCTTTGCGAAAAAAAATTACGATATTTTTGTTATGAAAAAATATATATATTTGATTTTATTGGCGATGAAATACTAATCCAATGTTGAAAAATGATATTAGACATGGATAATTTTAGCATAAAATGTTTTAAGCCAATTAAGTGAATCCTGTTTATATGAGTTATGATGACCTTTAAGTGACGAACGATGAACGAAAAAAAAAATACGTTGAAACCAATCTTTGTGTATACCTTGAAAAGGAAATAAAAATGAACATTCAAGAATGTCTTACACTGAAATTGCTGCATTGGTATTTTATTTTCTGGGCGAAACTGAATCTAATTAAATCTATCACAATCGATTGACTTCTACTTTCGGTAAAAATGCTGACATACAGCATCATATCGCGATGCGATCGAAGTGGGAAATTAGCAATCAATTAGCCTGTGTGTCACCGGTGGAGCACTATACCGTTGAGATTCGATATCAGGTTTATCAATTTACAAACGAAGCGAAATCGATGTGTGCGCGCGCTCTGAATGAGAGCGTCAAATGGTGAACCACAGCGGCATACTTGGTAAGTACTTGTTTGCGTTTGATTGGTGTCGTTGTCGTTGTCATTGTCGTTGTCGTTACCGCCGTCATCGTCGTTAGTGCAAAATATCAATGTTCAAAATGTAAAATATTCCACCTAGCTGTCGTATGCATTATTCATTTTTTGACGCCAACAAAAACCGAACACCATGAATATAAGTATATATAATGGTATGGGACTGTGTGCTCATGCAACCCAGCGCATTCTGATGATCAAAGCATTTTTCATCGTTCGAGAGAGGAAATTATGTCGCCCGAACTTGTTAAATTATTTCGACACAATTCATTTGAACCGGAGCCAGAATTTTCGGGCGAAAATCTCCTCTCACCCCTTTTTTCTCAACGTACGCTACATATGAATCGTATAACCGCTTTAAGCTCGTAAGCACCCGATTCCAAGTAAGATGTATCGGGATTCATTTTGAATTCGCAACTTCGATGCAAAAACGTGTATTTTATTTAAAAATCGCATTCGACAGTTGACGAATCACGTAAAAAGCGGCTTTATATGCGGCATTCGTTCATATTTTTCCACTACTCTATCTCCTTCCCCTCCACCTTCTTCTTCTTTTTCGCTCACAGTTTTTTTCTACTCTCTCCGTGTGTCACTCTCTTCCCATATCTATGTTCACCTCAACTCGTTTAATGTACATTCCTTCAAACAGCGGTTATACCAGTAAATAGTGGTGTATATTTTTTTTCGTGTGCTGTGTGCATGCGGCAAATCGAGGGGTTCTTCTAACGCGTAGATTGAGCGCTCAAGCGATAATGGAAAATTGGGTGTTATCCAAAACATTTTCATGTTTTTTATACGTAGCATCAAACGTGCATCATTCGTACGAATTGCCGTGTCGATAGTCTCACTTTGCACGGAAGTCGAAAATAGCATACACACAGAGAGAAAAAGTGAAGCAACACTTCACATAGCGACAACGCTTGCCGAGTTGCAGAGAAAGAAAAAGGGAGAGCGAGAGAGAGATATCGTCTACATTGAAACAATTTGATGTATGGATTATGTGCGATTTTCTTTTATTCTGCCATTTTTTTTCTATTTGCCCGGTCGTTTTTTCGCCTATGAAGCGAATCAAGTAAATCCATCAAGTAATAAGTAAGCAAAGTTCGGTGCAATGCATTACGGTAAGTGGCATTGCTCCGATTGCTACTGGATATATATCAACGGGTTTACTAAGCCATTCAAATGAACAGACACGAACAACACATACATATATGTACATTTATCGTCATACGTTGATTCAAGTGGGGCGCTCGAAAAGTGCCGATGTTACAGAAGAAGACAAAAAAAAACACACACACTCACAACACAACAAAACACATGGCAGGCAAAAAGAAAGTTACAGAAATATGTAGATGATTTTTTTTTTCTTGTAAATTGAAATTTGTTTATGTGGTTTTTCATTACCAGCCCATTCACTCCATGATCTCAATAAAATTAAAATAGAGAGAAAACAGAAAAAGAAATTCTCGCGGTTTATGGAAAAGAAAAGAGGCCTTTGATGTCAGTTATCCGTGTAAAATGTTTGACCAATTTTACATGCCATGCATAAAATGGATGTAATTTTTATACATCTATAAAAAAGAGATCGACAAAAACCGTCAACATGACATTCAGAGGCAGCGACCAGAGTACTTGAATACTTCATACAGAGAGGGAAAAAATATGTTCATAAAATCGAGTAAATAGTCCAGTGAGTGGAGTGCATGAAAGCGAGAGAGAGAGCTAACCAGGCAGCGCATACAAAAATGAATGTATTTGGCAATTGTTTCGAGTGTGCTTGTTGCTTTTATGCTCTCTCTGTTCCTGTGTTTCTCACTCACTTTCGCTCGTTGACTCGCTTATTTTCTTTTTCACTCTGATTGTTTTGTGCTGGCATTGCCAATGCATTTGCTCTTGTCGGAAAACTCTAAATAATTCATTGAATTAATAATAAGTGAAGCTAGCGTCCGTATGATCTGTTTGCGCAACTCACACGCCAACTGTGAGTTTGTACTTGTTCCTTGTCCCTCTTTCTCTTGCTTGGTACCCTCTATCTCTCTCGTTCGTCCCCCTTCTGACTATACTATTGATATGCTGAAAAAAAAACTGTGATGCATAAAGAATAATATTGCATACAATCTACCGTCAAGAGGATGATGTGAACGAGCATGTGAATCTAGGGGCTTATTTGTCGTCACGAGTCAGCAAGATTCATATGATTTCCATGTAAATTAAAAATGATTTGCGTTGAATCAGAGGGACTCGCACTGACTCGCGCCAATTTACAGAGATTCGTGAAGACTCAAACGAATTCATACAAATGTATACACAAATCATAGCATAGTAAGTGTATGGCTTTTATAGCAAATCCGTGAGTCAATGCAAATCAGTTGGTATATACATCAATATTGATAATAAGATTTGCCATACATCATATGAATAAATGTGTTCAGTGTAAAAAAAATGCTTTGACACTTTTATTCTCATCAGATTGAACTTTTTCAATGAAGCATTTGGATGGATACGGGAATTGTGATAAATCCATTTTGTGTTCAAATTCACGATTTTTTAGTTGATCACAAATTCCGTCTGAAAATTCGATGCGCTGCCAAAAATTTGGATGGAATAACATTTCCATAAATAGATTCAACTAATACTTCACGATTTTCGTTTATGAATTCCACCAATTTCAGCTATATTCTCTATGTAAATAAGAGCCAAAGTCGATCCATAAGCAAAGACTGTTTTTTTTTCTCGGGATTTCAACACCCCTGAAGTATAATAATTTAGCATTTTAAAATTTTGTTTCAATTTTAATTTTCTTGCAGTGACAAAATAAATGTTTTTTATGACAAAAAGCTGATTTAATAGTCGATTATTGAGTGATTTGCTAGTTTAACTGCTAGTTGACATTTCATAGTTTCGTTCAGTGATTTGCCAATTTATATGAGAGACTCGTGGAGGACTCGCGTATCTTCATATAAACTTGTAAGATTCGTGCATATTTTTTGAAATGACTCGTGAGATTCGCATTGATTCAAACTGATTCGTACGACACATAAGCCCCTAGATGTGAATGTAGATGTAAAATCGTAATACCAAATGTACACATATCGCTTTTGTTGCGCAGATATACACTCACACATGCACACATACACGAGCGAAGCGAAAGAAAAGACACACGACATCCCATTTAGTCGAAATGGCAGTCAGCAGCACGAACGGAAAGTCCAAAAGTGTAGCATCCGATGCCTAATTGGAATGAGTGAAACCGTGGTTGAAATTCAATTCACCAGAGTTTATCTATTCTATTCAATGCATCGAGCATTTACCAATCTGCGATCCCATGGTCACACATATCACGTTCTGTGCCAAGTATTGGGCGAGCGTTTCACGTTTCATTTTTGCTTTTCTTCGGAAAATTCTGACAGTTTCTTCGACGTTTTTCTTCGTTCGATACGAATATACATTTATACATATATGCTTTCACATTTCGATCTTGATACTTGATGTGACTGTGATGTATACGCTGCGGTGGTGCTTCATCTCTCTCTCTCTCTCTCTCTCCGCCTCTCTTTCTTACTCACTCGCAAAACGAAATGTACGACAATCATATCGACATTCACAACTAGGCAGAAAACATCGTGATGAGCCAAAAAAGGAAGCACCACTCGCAAATTCATGCAATGGTTCTCTGTCTCTGCATGCTTTTATCGACTACACTGTCGTCATCCTCTTCGTCGTCTGTGGCGGTAATGCCCGACAATTTTTACGTAATGTTTTATTTACTGTGAGTACTTATTTATTTAGTTTCGAAGTGTTTTTTTTGTTCAACGTGTGGTGGTTGTGATCGCATTTCTTATAGCACACAGAAAGAGAGCGGTTGAGACACACTTTGAATCTCTTAAGTCGATTTAGCATTATTTCTCGTAGGAAATATCACGAATGACTCGAGCACAAAGCCTTTGCCTAAACCGCACGCCGAGCGAAAGGAAATCGAAATAACCAGTTTCATGCCGAAATAAAGGAAACATGAAAAAGTAGAAAAAAAACCGTCGTAACACGTAATCGACATGGTTGCCGTATGTGATGCGGCTGAATGAGTGAGTGAGGGCAGTGCAGTGTTTGTTGCCGAAGAAAAGCATATCACATTCATTTTTCGACGACGGTGTTTTCGTTACTCGGAAGCAAAACACGCTCCTTGCCGTCTATTTTTGCCGAGAGAACAGAAAAATTCCTACAATTGTTCAATTGTTTTATGTTTTCGTTTGCATTTTTTTTCTTTTCGTATTTCCGTTTTCTCTCTCTCTCTCTCTCTCTCTCTCTCTCTCTCTCTCTCTCTCTCTCTTATTTATGGGACGCTTTGATGAATGCGTAAGACAATAGATTTTCCCGTGTTGCCGTGTGTGGGAGTATATACTTTGAGGCTGGCTCGTGGACCTAGGATGCTGTTGAGAATATTGAAAATATTACGTACAGAAAGGTTTGAGCTCAAGTTCTATATGTGTGTCTTTTGGGCACTTTTCTTTCACTCGGAGCATTTCGAATGGATTGCTGCCGTTGTTTGTGTATATCACTTTCTAAGGATAGGACTGTATCTCAACAGCAACAACAACAGCAACAACAACAAGGTGAAAAGTTGCGGTGAGAAAACCAATGCTATGCTTCCCCATTCTGATGTGTGTATGTGTACGAATGTGTATGCCATTCGTTTTGCAATGACCAGCACCATTCTAACAAAAGCATTACATATGTTTGTACGGCACCCAGAAATGGATAATATATAAATTAGTCGAACGCCCTGTGAGTAATCTAAGTAGTGCTGTGCTCCGTTTGCTTTTTTCACAAGCTTTTGTTGTTGTTGTTGTCTTCGTTGCTCTTGCTGGTTCTGCTGCTGTTTGGGCCTCGGTGGATTGTAGGCCGAATACAAAACCGGACTAAATTATTCAGATTGGTGTTGAATATTTTGAGAAATATTTATGAATGTAAAAAATGGGCAAGCCATTATATGCGTAAATAATAGAGTTGAGCGAGAGTCAAGCTCTTTCTCTTGATTATTTATCAAAAAAAGATAAAGCAGAAAAAAACTAAACGAATTTCTGCGGCAAAAGGGCGGCAGCCTAGAAAAAGAAAATTGCGGTTGTAGGTTTTGGAATTCGTACATTTAACTCATCGCATTGAAGCTGAGTAGAATTATGCGATTTGTGTGCATTTGTTCCATTGTCATTGCAGATTCATTCGCCTTCTCCATTTCACTGTGTTCTCTTCAATTCTTTTTTCCTCGCTATTACGGTAAGCGGGTGCAATGTTGCAGTATGAACCATTTGTGTGCTCTTTTTATGCGTCAAACAATTTTCAATTGTTTTCGTTGTTCGCAAGCAATGTAGGTGTTGTTGTTGTTGTCGTTACTGAGAGTGGATGAGTGGTTGCTTGCGTTGTGCTTGTTCGTTAAAAGTGGTGTTGACGAAGTGAAATGAGCCACACAATAGATTTTTCTCCATTTATTTCCATTCATATCCATTAAGATGTCACATTCACACGTGCCTTTTTAATGTTGATAATATTTTGTTGTGTTCATTTTTGATATTATTGGATTGCCTTTATTCCGGCTGTGATACTCCTTTTCTGTGTCTCTCTCGCATTGCTCGACGGAAAGCGTAATCACAAAAAAGTGCACAGCGTCGCTAGTACATTCCCTCCTATGCTCATGGAATCATCATTCATCGTTGTCTCGGGCGGGAGCCAAAAAATATAATTTGTTTTCCTAGCTAAACAAAAAAGAGCGAGAAGGGAGTGAGAGAGAGAGAGAGAGAGAGAGGAAAAAACATTGCAAAAAGCGAGAGAATTTGGTGTCGTGTGCCATTGCCGTTGTTATTTCGGCATATTTTTTCCTAAATATGTTTTATTGGGGAGCTTGTTGTCATTTTCGAGTGCGACCTTTTATGATCGCCCCTATATATCTTGTGTACGTGGTCCTCTTCGCCTTGTAACTGAGCCCCCGTACCAGCTAAACAAAAAAAGTCGGAATGACAAAGTCAAAACTACATTTCTAATGTGCGGAAATATGGTTTTTGTTTGAGCAGAATAAGCGAGTGGGTAGATGGTCGCACGAACAGATCAGATGGGCTTGAGAGAGATGAGCACCAAAGTTTTACATATTTAAATTCAGTTGCACACACATTGTGATTTATTTGTAAATTGAATGCCATTTTTTAAGCATGTGTATGTGCGATTGTGCGTGTGTGGGCAAACGCACACGTTTTTGAGATAATGTGTGGCCATTAAATGGTTCAGAGGAGGCATATATATTTATTGTGTGTATTGTATTCAATTTTGAGTAACATATCTTGGTGTGTCTTGGATACGCGCGCCACATCGGATGTGTCATATCTCGATAGCCGTGTATTAACCGAATCGGCACAGCACACGGTGCAAGTAACACGTACCAAATGCCAAAGTAAATAAATATGCATGAGCTGACTGATTTCAAGCTATTTTCAACGCAATCAAATCTTCGCACGACGGGCGAGTATGACTACGACGACGACTCTGAAATAAAATATATTTTCACATACACAACAGAGACATACACGAGCACAAGCTCATACGTCATTTACATAGGATATCATGCATTATATACGGCTTCGTTATCCAGTACAAATTTTCACTTGATAAAATTCAATTTAGCACAATTTATAATTCTATATTTGTGCACTCACTCTCTCTTTCTCTCTCATTCTCCCTCCTTCATTTGCTCGTGATTGATTTGAATGGTTTGGTAACAGCTCGTCAAATAATAATATGTGTGAAAAACGGTTTGAGTAATTTTAAGCGTTTTTCAGGTTTTGCATTTTATATTAGTTTCACGTTCGCACCGTAATAATGTCGGCAGCTAGCAAATTGGCATTTGGAAATATACGAATTGCCTTCAAATTAAACAATAAATCATGAGCTTGAATTATCAAATTAATCCGCAATCTGTGCAATTAAACAGAGAATCAATTCACTTGCACCTGTGTATGTCTGTGAAGCTTGTGTGTGTGTGTGCGAGTATCTGTTTACATGGATTACGGCAGTGCCTTCAAAGCCACCTTTTATTGACTACATTCAGACACCCTCAATGACTGTTTGCAAAAATGTCTGTAGCCAACGGCGTGAATTCATTCAATATAAATCGAGCAACAAATTAGTCGCTCGTAAACTAACAACAACAACGCAGAAAAAAGTATGCGTCATTCAAGAGACCGTTTTGCTATTTTGTTCGGCACTTCACTTGTCGCAATAACGTTTTTCTTGGTACTCGACATTGAATCGGGACTTAATTTACGAGCTCCGTATCTACAACTACCGGAAAATGATATTGAACCTACCAAAAATAGCCAAGAGAATGATCCAAAACCGGATGAAATTAGCAACCAAACCAACTATCAATACCAAGGTGAACAAATCGATGACGGTGATACTGGCATCTTTACTAATTTAAAGCGGAATATTGAACTTAAGTAAGTTATATCTCATCATGTATCCGTTTTATTGTATACATTTTGGAATCGGATACACATTTAAAGGGAAAGAGTTTAAAACTTTTATCAATTCATGGGTTTATTTAAGTTTTCATCTCCAATTTCGGAATTCAAATAATTTTAGTTTCAGAAAAATTGGGAATTTTAGACAGTTCATCGACGCCAGATCATCTTCGTCAAATGATGACGTAGGAAATGTATTAAATTCGCCAAAAAATCACTTCACTGACCTGCAGGCAGCCATTGATTACATTGAAATGAAAGACTCGAGTACGAAAACGCCTAAAATAGAATCGCCAACGTTAGGGTATTTGTTATCCGTTAAAGCAAAGTACGTTCTACCGTTAATAATTGAAAATTTATATTATTTCGACGAAAATTATGCAAATCTGTTGGATTTTCAGTGAGAACTGGACCATTTTAGACAAATTCAATTACAAAATCAAACAGAATGAACTGTATGCGGAGGATTCCAAAACAATTGATGCCCTAATTCGGGAAATGGCCACACGGAAAATTTCATATGTCGGTAAGTTGGACAAGACAGTTGAGTTCTCTGATTTCTGAATTACGACATTTTGTTTCATTTACCATTGAAATGTCTCCTTGTACGTGTGTGTCTGTATGTCTATGTATGTGTTGGTGTGACGATTGTAACACAGAGGAAAAAGCGGGTGGGACTCAAATTAAAATGAAAATGCACTTTGATAACGGAATGTTGGCTGTGTCCAAACCGATGAGGTCAGTTCATTTGGTTCGAGAAACACAAATCAATTATTTATGTGTAAATCTTGAAGAATTGTGCACGCATTGAAATATTTATGATTTTACGTTGTCTTTCAATTTGTCCCGAAACACTCCACCACCACCACAAATCCAGATTCCCGAGGGAGCAGCAAACGCTTGAAAATTCGATGCTGTATGCAGACTATGAACGACATACAGCCGATATTGCTGCGTTTCATTTGGACAGGTGAACATGGTTTGGACGATGGACGCCCCTATTTACTGTGTGAATAAACTTAATTTTCATTTTTCCAATACGAATGCAGACTTTTGGGCTTTCGGCGTGCATTCCCTGTCACTGGTCGCATATTGAATATGACTTCGGAAGTTTACGACCGCTCCGAAAAGAAATTAAGAAACACATTTTTCACATCGTTACAACCATACAGTAACAAATGTTTTTACGGAACTTGCCGCAGATACTGTGATATTTACCATCCGGTGTGTGGTGTAAATGGAATGTTAGAGGTGAGAACGAAGCATCAGATTTAAGTGCGAGATAAAAATTGCGTCTGCATTTTAAACGAGATTTTAATTGATTTCACAGGCATCAGTCATAGCATATTTCCCCGATTATCTGGGCATAAGAAACGATGTAAGTTGGACAAGGGCATTGGGGATTTTACATTTCCACAAAATGTGTGAATTTTTCATGATGTCTCTCTCCGTAGCGCATCAAACATCCGTGGCGAAAAGCATACAATCCATATAGCAAAGCCATTTGGGAACTCGATCCAAAGTACTGCAAAAAAGTGAGCTTTTTTATACATTGTATACAAATTCTCTAGGAAGATAAAAATGCTACACTTAATCACCATTTTACACAAACAGGTAAAGACTCAACCACCGTACAACAAAGGACGACGCTTGTTGGATCTGATCGATATGGCGATTTTCGATTTTTTATCCGGCAACATGGATCGACATCACTATGAAACTTTCACGTATTTACTCTCTCATAATTCCCTTCAACAATCGTCTACTTCAAAAATCTGTGCTCTTCTGACTCGTTAATATTTCCAGCATTTTCGGTGAAAATACATTCACAATACATTACGATAACGGTACGAAACAGTGTGTTCGGTTTGAAATTCCGGTGTGTTCGGTTGAGATTTTGGCTTGAATTTATGTTTCAGGAAGAGGTTTTGGACGTGCTTTCTATGATGAGTTGGCCAACTTGGCACCGCTGGTGCAGTGCTGCATGATTCGGACGTCCACATTGAAAATACTTTTGAGGTGGGAATACTTTTCAAAACTGACGGTGCTTGGTCTTAACAAATACCACATTTCGGGATATTTGTTATGGTTTTTTTCAGATTTCACAATGGACCAAATCCACTGTCCGAACTGATGCGAGAATCAATGGCATCGGATCCGGTCAGCAAAAATGCACCCGTTCTGTGGGAGCCACATCTCAAAGCGCTTGACCGTCGTGTTGGCATTATTTTAACCGAGCTACAAGGCTGCATCGAAACTCATTCCGTTCATGACGTACTTTATCCACGTGATGAGTTTTGAAACGAATATACGAATGAGTTCGAGCTACAAACAAACACACAAACACATACACGCGAGAAATGTAAAATCCATCGTCGGGCAGTGATTGCAATATTTTCAAACCATAGGCAAACATTGTGTATAATTGAATTCCAAAATATAAGAAATCTCTAGTCAGAGACTTTGTTGAGAAATTATTTATTTTTATTTTTATTGGAGTTCTGGTCTTTCGTTTTGAAAACGTATTCAATGAACGAAAAAAATGTATTCGCTATATTGCGATATCATGCGCAAAAAGAAACGAAAGAGAAAAAAAAACAGAAATGTCGTTCAGATGATTGACCTGCATTTTGAAATCGATGCAATTGCGAAAACGGATTGACGGCGTTTTATGCATCGAAAATACATTCGTTTCGATTTTTTTCCCGAAGGTTTCGGCAAAAAATGAAAACGGTCTGTAGAATACAGTGTAACGAACAACGCAACGGTGTAACCAACAAAATGTTTGTACGTTTGAGACGTTCCATTTTCATTGGGTTCAGTGTTTTTGTGGTTGTAATCACCATTATTCTCATTGGAAAAATTCATAACGATATCAGATTCACTAGTGATTATTTACTGACACCGAAATTCGACCTAGCAACCAATTTCCAGCCAAACATTGCTGAATGTCAGCGAAAACTAAGTTTCAAGTAAAATTGTGTTATTTCAACTTTTACTCTAGCTTAACACTATCTCAACGAAATTTAAACAAATTATTTTCAGTTTGAAAAGTTTTCTGACGCAAACAATTTGCCCGGTGAAAGATTTGTACCACGACTTGCAGGATGCCATTGAGTATATAGAGTCAAAGGAACCGCCACAAACGGATTCGCAATCAGAAAAAGTCGTAACGTTGTCGGATTTTTTCTCCATTGGCTCAAAGTATTATGATATTGTGAATAAGTAGATTTTCCAAGGAACAAAAACTTATGAATACATTTGCTTTTTCTCCCTCTTCACAGAGAAGAGCTGACAGTTTTGGATAAATTTAATCTGGCAATAAAACAAACTGAACTGTATTCCGCGAATTCAACGTTGGTTGATGAGCTTTTGCATGATATGTCCACACGGAAAATTGTACGCGTTTGTAAGTTTGCAAATGTGGTAACTGGTAAAGCAACAGCATTTAAACAACTCCATTAACTATTCCGTACAAATTTATAATTAGATGAAAAGAACGGCGGCACACAGATCAAATTCAGAATTATATTCGACAATGGAATGTTTGCAATAGCTAAGCCGATGAGGTAATTTAACCCAATTAAAACATCAACTTGAGTTTTATTGGCATTAACTGTCGATTTCAATAGGTTCCCACGGGATTGGGAAATCTTTCCGAACCAAATACAATACGCTGAATTTGAACGACACACGGCTGAAATCGCAGCTTATCATTTGGATCGGTAAGTACGACTTAAGTGTTGTGATTGATTGCCCACAGAACATTAATTCGAATATAATTAACATTTTTGTATGACAGAATCTTGGGATTTCGTCGCACGATGCCCGTCATTGGTCGAATACTTAATGTGACATCTGAAATATTCGAAATTGCAAATCGAAATCTAACAAATACCTTTTTTATGTCACCCGAACCAGAGCATAATTACTGTTTTTATGGTACATGCAAACAATACTGTAGTATTCACCATCCGGTTTGCGCTAACGGGGACTTGATTGAAGTAATCATAAATGCACATTGCACATCTTTTGATCGACTTTATCATTTTTATTATTTTCATCATTTAGACTGCATTCATCGCATATCTTCCATTTTACTTTGATGCTGAAGTTGTGGTAAGTTGAATTTAACTTATTCCTAAGAAAAATTATAGCAAAATAATAAAAAAAAACACTTCAATATAATTTTCAGGAATATCAGCACCCTTGGAGAAAATCATATGACCGGAAAAGGAAAGCCATTTGGGAACGAGATCCAAAGTATTGTGATAGGGTGTGTTTGTTTGATATATTAAACTATATTTATTTGACTTGTCACTTGACCCCGTTTTACATCTGATTTATCTTCATCAAAAACAGGTTAAAAGGTGGGAAGAATATAAAGAGGGACGACGATTACTTGATCTTATGGATTTGAGCCTTTTCGATTTTTTAACCGGGAACAAGGATCGGCACCACTATGCAGTGCTTAAGTAAATATTACTTTAAAAATAATCCACATGAACGGTTTTCGATATGCGCTTAGTCTAAATTCGCTCTATGATACATAAAGCATATTCACACTAATTTCATGAAGAGCAGAGGAGCGCAAACAGACTCAAACAGCGACCACTATAAGATTCTTATAGTATAACAGATTTTGGCTCAGGCGCCAGATATATGCATTGGCATAGGAAAAATATGCGGATTGTACTTAAATGGCATTGTACTTAAATGGCAGCAATGGTATCCTATGTTAAGGCGTTGTGCTGTACAATTCTGGAAGAGTTTGTTTATAAACAATTTTTTTTCTTTGTAAACAAAACGTCCTGTACTACTACGTTCAGTGTGCTGATACACGATGAAGCTGGGTGTCGTTATAAACTGAGAGTGCACAAAGCAAAAATTATCCGCATATTCTTTCTATGCCAATGCATATATCTGGCGCCTGAGTCAAACTCTGTAGTATAAGAACTGTTCACGTGTATCATAGTAGCCTGTGAACTGTTTTCGGTGTGCATGCTTTGTATAGTACAGTGCGAAATTGGACGAATATGAAGTGTGTTGCATCGAATGTTCATGAGGTAATCAAAGAAAAAAAACTTTTGCTATTCATTCCCTTTTAGATCTTTTGGCAAAGACACATTCTTCCTCAATTATGACAATGGTAAGGCGTTAATTGAAAATATAATTTATGGATTTCTATTTAAATATCAACGACTTAATTTTATTTGTTCATTAATAGGAAGAGCTTTTGGTCGTTCTTACTACGATGAAATAATGAATTTAATGCCGCTTTCGCAGTGCTGTGTCATACGATCGTCTACACTCAAAACACTTTTAAGGTAAATATAAATATTATGGTTGTTACAAATGTTCGGCTAAATAATATCGATCCGATATAAACAGAAAAAGAAACAAAAGAAGAAAAGAAATACATTTCAAATTCCAAATGCTAAATTAATTTGTGTGTCAATTTGTTACAGTTTTCACAATGGGCCAAAGCCATTATCGCAACTGATGAGAGAATCAATGGCATCCGATCCACTTGATGCCCTAGCACCCGTTTTATGGGAACCACATTTAGAAGCATTGGATCGACGTGTCGATTTAATTTTGAGTACATTTCGAAAGTGCATCAAAACCAGTCCCATTGATGACGTGATTTATTCTCGCGACAATTTTGGAGTGAAATCACTCGATTCCACGCAAGATTTCTAAAGATATAAACAAAATTATTCATTGAAATAAATCTGTTATTTGAACAGTTTGTCGTCGTCGCGAGCGCGTCAAAAAAAAACAAAATACTCTTTCATCCATTTATTTCACAGATGTTTTAACTTATTCATAGGTTTACAGCATTTTGTATGATTCTTTCATTCAATTTTCAATTATATTCATACTTGAGCACATCATTTTGTTCCGTTTCATCTTCTGTTTATTTTTTTTTTATAAAAATAACATTATGAGAAAGTTATTGAATCGGCCGGCTTTGGCATTAGCATCCGTGCTAGCATTGGTATTTGTGATAGTTCTCATTAAATCTTATTGTAAATTAATAGACGATTTGACGAAGTCTCTTTCACAAACTGAAACTGAAAGTGAATCAGACTTTGCATCAAAAAGTGAAGAGTTTCCAAAATCATCACAATCTTCAGCATCTGAAATGTTTGAACCCCAATTACCAAACCATTCAAGTGATTCCATCAAAGATCCAAATAGACAAATCACACTAGGGTATTGATACACTTTCTTTCGTGAGCTTGAGTCGATTTTATGGGTTTCTTACGCTCAATTTTTATGAATAACTTCTATTTTAGAACATTCGAAGCGTTGAAAGGATCTTGTTTTCTTCATGATGGCGAAAAATGTGATTCGTTTTCTTACAAAAATGACGCATTTTCGGATCTTCTAGATGCAATCACAACACATGAGTCAGAAAGTACGGATACAAAACGGGATACTATATTGAACTTGTTGGATATTAACAATAGGTATGTTTTTAAAGATAGAACGATCATTCTTTGTTTCAATAATCCACCTGTATTCTACAGCGATTCTGATCAAAACAGCCTGATGAAGTTCTACTCAGAAATCACCCGTTATCGAATGTACTCAAATAATCGCCAAACTGTCGACGATTTACTATATGACATGAAAACACAAAATGTCTGGAGAGTTGGTAAGAATTTGACTAAAGATTCAAAATATTTGGAAAAAATGACACGAATCTCATTTTCAGAGGAAATTGATAAAGAAGCACAGTTCAAATTGAAGGTTACTTTCGATAATGATGCCGTTGCCTTATTTAAACCAATAAGATTTTCACGCGAGCAAGAAACATTGCCAAATCAAATGTACTTTCCTGAATACGAACGCCATACCAGCGAAATAGCCGCGTTTCATCTTGATCGGTTTGTTGATTCGAACAATTTTGATACAGATGTTTCCATTTTCAACACGTTTATCCACGTTAATTTTCATTTTTTATCCCCTTTTTCTTAAAATTTTTTCGTCAGCATTTTGGGTTTTCGACGTGCCATGCCCGTTATTGGACGAAATATGAATATGATAACGGAAATCCTACGACTTGCTGATCCATCATTGCAAAAGACTTTCTTTGTATCACCGAAACCAGACGAAAACCTTTGCTTTACTGGAAATTGCCAACAATTTTGCGATGGATATCATCCGATTTGCGGCAATGGAACATACATAGAGGTTTTTATGAAATCACTTTGAATAGTGAAATTTGAATATAAAACGGTATTAATTTCATTTAGGGTTCATTAATGGCATATCTTCCCGAAATGAGAGGTTCTGAACGCACGGTAAATGCATTAAATTACTATGAACAAAACAAAACAAAACATTTCATGTAACTTGGTAACATTTCAGTCAAAACTACATCCATGGGCACAGTCATATTCGAAAGACGAAAAAGCCGCATGGGAAACCGATCCCGACTACTGTGACAAGGTAAATTCGAAATTTGGATTTAAGATTTGCTATTGCATGAGATGCAATTAATGGAAATGTTCAAATATCAGATCGTAGAATCGGCGATGTATACAGAAGGTCGTTTATTATTGGAATTGATTGATATGTCTATTTTCGATTTTCTGATTGGTAACATGGATCGCCAAAACTTTCAAACATTCGAGTAAGTATTTCTTTCATTTTTCGGTATCTATTTTTAATGTTTCCATCAAATTGGCTACTGTTAACAGCGTCTTCGGAAATGACACCTTTACACTGCACTATGATCATGGACATGCCTTTGGCAAAGCTTTTCATGATGAGTTGAAAATTCTCGCTCCATTGCTGCAATGCTGCTTGATAAGATCATCCACGTTGCAATCACTACTAGAGTAAATAATACACGAACAATGTGGCGAGAAAAGATTTTGATAATATATCGCTTTGTTTTGCATTTTAGTGTTCACAGCAGTCCAAATCCACTTTCGCAATACATGAGAGAATCCCTAGCAGAGGATCCAATCGCGCCTATATTATGGGAGCCACATTTGGAGGCATTAGATCGAAGACTAATTATTGTGCTGCAAGCTACTCGAGACTGCATTTCACGATATTCGGCAGAAGAAGTTCTCGTCACCAAGGATAGCGCCACCTTTATTTAGAGTTATTCATCCTCATTACTCAACCCATTACTCAATAATAACAAAAAAGTCCAAGTAGAGGAATTGGCGAATTAGCGCTTATGAAAGTTACTTTCTGCTACTTAGAGTCCAAGTCTATGGTAAGACTTGGTTGGATAAAATAAAGTTATTTTGAATTCCAAATACCTATTTTGTTTTCATTTTTGTTGGTTTCAGTTTTGACAATGGGCTTAGCACGCGTTCAATGGGAACATTTAGAAGCGTTAGACCGAAATGTAAATGCAATTTTAAGCACATTTAGAAAGTGCATCAAAACCAGTCCCATTGATGACGTGATTTATTCTCGCGACAATTTTGGTGTGAAATCTTTCGATTCCACGTAAAATTTTTGAAAATGTAAATAGAATAGTCGATGAAATGAATCTGTTGTTTGAACAGTTTGTCGTCGTTGCAAGAGTGCAATAAAAAACAGAGTAACAGTAATGTCAATTATTTCACAGATGTTTTAACTTATTCATAGGTTTACAGCATTTTGTAAGATTCTTTCATTCACTTTTCAATTATATTCATACTTGAGCACATCGTTTTGTTCCGTTTCATCTTCTTTTGAATTTTTTTTAAATAAAAATAACATTATGAGAAAGTTATTGAATCGGCCGGCTTTGGCATTAGCATCCGTGCTAGCATTGATATTTGTGATAATCCTCATTAAATCTTATTGTAAATTAATAGACGATTTGACGAAGTCTCTTTCACAAACTGAAACTGAAAGTGAATCAGACTTTGCATCAAAAAGTGAAGAGTTTCAAAAATCATCACAATCTTCAGCATCTGAAATGTTTGAACCCCAATTACCAAACCATTCAAGTGATTCCATCAAAGATCCAAATAGACAAATCACACTAGGGTATTGATACACTTTCTTTCGTGAGCGTGACTCGATTTTATGAGTTTCTTACGCTCAATTCTTATGAATAACTTCTATTTTAGAACATTCGAAGCGTTGAAAGGATCTTGTTTTCTTCATGATGGCGAAAAATTTGATTCGTTTTCTTACAAAAATGACGCATTTTCGGATCTTTTAGATGCAATCACAACACATGAGTCAGAAAGTACGGATACAAAACGGGATACTATACTGAACTTGTTGGATATTAACAATAGGTATGTTTTTAAAGATAAAACACAATAAAACGATCATTCTTTGTTTCAATAATCCACCTGTATTCTACAGCGATTCTGATCAGAACAGCCTGATGAAGTTCTACTCAGAAATCACCCGTTATCGAATGTACTCAAATAATCGCCAAACTGTCGACGATTTACTATATGACATGAAAACACAAAATGTCTGGAGAGTTGGTAAGAATTTGACTAAAGATTCAAAATATTTGGAAAAAATGACACGAATCTCATTTTCAGAGGAAATTGATAAAGAAGCACAGTTCAAATTGAAGGTTACTTTCGATAATGATGTCGTTGCCTTATTTAAACCAATAAGATTTTCACGCGAGCAAGAAACATTGCCAAATCAAATGTACTTTCCTGAATACGAACGCCATACCAGCGAAATAGCCGCGTTTCATCTTGATCGGTTTGTTGATTCGAACAATTTTGATACAGATGTTTCCATTTTCAACACGTTTATCCACGTTAATTTTCATTTTTTATCCCCTTTTTCTTAAAATTTTTTCGTCAGCATTTTGGGTTTTCGACGTGCCATGCCCGTTATTGGACGAAATATGAATATGATAACGGAAATCCTACGACTTGCTGATCCATCATTGCAAAGTAATTTTTATGTATCACCGAAACCGGACGAAAATCTTTGCTTCACTGGAAATTGCGAGCAATTTTGTGATATGTATCATCCGATTTGCGGCAATGGAACATACATAGAGGTTTTTGTGAAATCACTTTGAATAGTGAAATTTGAATATAAAACGGTATTAATTTCATTTAGGGTTCATTAATGGCATATCTTCCCGAAATGAGAGGTTCTGAACGCACGGTAAATGCATTAAATTACTATGAACAAAACAAAACATTTCATGTAACTTCGTAACATTTCAGTCAAAGTTACATCCATGGGCACAGTCATATTCGAAAGACGAAAAAGCTGCATGGGAAACCGATCCCGACTACTGTGACAAGGTAAATTCGAAATTTGGATTTAAGATTTGCTATTGCATGAGATGCAATTAATGGAAATGTTCAAATATCAGGTCGTAGAATCGGCAATGTATACAGAAGGTCGTTTATTATTGGAATTGATTGATATGTCTATTTTCGATTTTCTGATTGGTAACATGGATCGCCGAAACTTCCAAACATTCGAGTAAGTATTTCTTTCATTTTTCGGTATCTATTTTTAATGTTTCCATCAAATTGGCTACTGTTAACAGCGTCTTCGGAAATGACACCTTTACACTGCACTATGATCATGGACATGCCTTTGGCAAAGCTTTTCATGATGAGTTGAAAATTCTCGCTCCAATGCTGCAATGCTGCTTGATAAGATCATCCACGTTGCAATCACTACTAGAGTAAATAATACACAAACAATGTGGCGAGAAAAGATTTTGATAATATATCGCTTTGTTTTGCATTTTAGTGTTCACAGCAGTCCAAATCCACTTTCGCAATACATGAGAGAATCCCTAGCAGAGGATCCAATCGCACCTATATTATGGGAGCCACATTTGGAGGCATTAGATCGAAGACTAATTATTGTGCTGCAAGCTACTCGAGACTGCATTTCACGATATTCGGCAGAAGAAGTTCTCATCACCACGGATACTGTCACATTCTCTTAGTCAAAGTGTTTATTAAAACATCATGGTTACCAAGCACTTGGTATAAATACGGTCAAATTAAAAAAAACCTTCATGATTGATGAAACAAATTGAAACTCACAAAGTGTTTTGTATCGTGTTCTTGGCTAAAAAAAATGTCAATATCTCCTAATTTAATTCACTTTTTCTATATCATTGATTGACATTCAGCCGAAAATTCTGCGCATGAAATTTAATTTTTAGTTGAAGTGAAGATGCGCCTTTACTTTAACTTTTACTCTAGCATTATGAAATATAAACAAATTATTTTCAGTTTGAAAAGTTTTCTGACGCAAACAATTTGACCGGTGATAGATTTGTACCACGACTTGCAGGATGCCATTGAGTATATAGAATGCATTAAAATCCGATTCGTGTTTCATTTTAGTAAACATCAACAACTACACAGATTTTACCTTGTTCCCCACACAGAGATACACAAACACCAATACAGTGTCCGCATTCATTATATCTTTCGGCATCAGTCGCTCTCTGTATCATCTATAGTGATGCGTGACGCTTGAGTGAAGGATGACCAATACGTATCGAAATGAATAGTTATTTATTTGTATTGCCATTGCTCACAGTGATGCTCACTGCTCACGGTTGTGTGAAAAAGGCAACAAGTCATATTGTAGCATCTACTCTGAGAAAAGAAATTTAGGGTTATATGTTTTCACACATTTTTGCTCACAGCACTTTGATTTTATAAAAAAAATAAATGAAACTATCAAATAGATATATCGAATCACTTCAATTGATGAACGGAATTCCTTTGAAAATCTAAAACGCATTTGACAGTTCCGACAGTATTAATGGGTTGCCATTGCTATGCTTTAAGTACTACGTGACGGGCGCGTAGTTCTAGATGGCAGCATCGGTATAAAATCGTCTCGTTGCAATGATTCGGCAATAGCTAAGCCGATGTGGTAATTTAACCCAACTTGAGTTTTATTGGCATTAAATGTCGATTTCAATAGATTCCCGCGGGATTGGGAAACCTTTCCGAACCAAATACAATACGCTGAATTCGAACGACAATATATAAATGTGTCGTTGAGAATAAAAATCCACTTACTCTCTTTGGTTCTCTTTCCTCCGAAAGTGTTTCAGTGAGAAAATGAACTTTAATTATTCTCTGTATTTGTTTCTTGGTTTTTTTTGCTTCATCAATGAATGCTTTATCACATGTTTTATTCCACTCGAGGTCTGATTGAGTATATATTCATTTCATAGCAACAGCAATGGATCTTGTCACGCGTCAATGGCGAAATTACCCAATATATTAATAGCCACTCAAGGTGTTACATTCACATTCGTATACGTTGGACTCAGACACATTTTGAAATGACAAATAAATTGTTTATATAAAATTGATAACGCAATTAATTCGACCGATTTAAATTTTGGAGACATATGAACGTTGAATAATTCACAATGAGAATAAGAAGAATCGGAACAAGAAAATCAATCGATCGCTTGATCATCGCATTGGTGATTTTGATGATAATTTTAATAATTTTTCAAATGTCAAGCAAAATATTACAAAAGCAATTTACTGTGATCGACACAATTATTATCAAACATTTAAGTACGATTTACTTTTATTTATGCCAAGTACTCAATTTTTTGGACACATTGTTGTGAAAATGTTCCTTTATATTTCGGTTCACAGTATATTCAACCACTCATTTCACATGCACTACGATCCTGGACGATCATTTGGTAGTCCGTTTTTCGATGATTTTCCCATTTTGGTGCCGCTTTCGCAATGCTGTGTGATCCGTGCATTAACGTTGAAAATGTTATTGAAGTATGAATAATTGAAATATTTCGTATATTCTATTTGCAATTTATTTCGTTCGTTTGCTTTCATCACAGAGCCAAACCACTATCAGTTGCATTACATGAGTGATTGGTGAATGATCCAGGTAAGATTGATCTCATCAATGGTTTTCATTTCCACCTCAAATAATTTGAATCAATAAACAGTTGCGCCAGTTCTATGGGAGCCACACCCTGTAGCGCTCGACTGACGTATTGAGGAAATTCTGAAGCAATACCGAAAATGCATAACTGAAAAACCCATTAAAAGTGTAATAATCTTCAGTTAGATTGTAAAGAATTGCAATTCTCATCATGATGTAAATGTAGATTTGGATGGGTCGAAAATCGATATTTCCATGAAATAAAATACCGTTTGTTCCTTTAAAAAATTGAGCAACATAAGTCAAGTTTCCGTAAAGTTGTAGATATTTATAGTGATGTAAATTGTAAAGCCGAATGTTATTTCAATTAAGACGTCACATTCACACATCATGCTTCCCTCCGTCCGTCCATCCGTCCGTTCTTACCATTCCGAAATGGAGATAAATTCATTTTTCCTTGTACAAATCTCGTCTTTATGGTGCAGTTTGCAAGCCAACACACGCAGCAACCGACAAGAAGAATGGCATTTGAGCGACGAATGAGTATGTATGTACGTGTGAGTGTGTACTGTGTATATGTATTCAAAAAGCGGTAGTCATAATAAATTACAAATTTTCCATTGTCATATTCCATAGTCGTTTTATTTGTCTGTTTTCCGTTTGTATTTTTCAGCATTTTCCGTTGATTATGTGTGCCCAGAGAGGGAAAGAGAGAGAATCGGAGGTGGAGGGAGGTTAGTTTCTTAAATCGAAACTACAAACTCGAAGCGAAGAACTCTATTATTTAAATTTTGCCGAGCACTTGTGTGATTTATTTCGTAAATTGAATATCATTTTTTAAAGTGTGTACAAGGAGAGAGAATGAGCTCGCACAATACCACATTTGCTCCGAAATATACATATATAGCCTACACACACACACACACACACACACCGGGCATACGAGTATCTGGGATAATGTGAGACCATTAAGTAGTTGAGAAGCCGGATATATTTATATACACGAATGAATGAGCGGCATATTTACATGCGAGAATACGATCAAATGGCTTTATGCCAGTTTGGCCCTAATAAATTTAGCTGCTCCTTTCAAGATATTATGTTATTTTCGATTCTATTCCATTTCTACGAATATGCGTGCTACGATGGTGGTGGCGGGGAAGCAATGGTTGCTGCTGCTGCTGGTGATGGTATGCAATGGTGGAAATGGATCTATCTACCTTTGAGTAGTTGCTATCGTTTGGATTGCATATGAAATATGTAAATGGTAACAACGGCTGAACGTGTATCTCAGATAGACACACACGCATACACCTACAGAGTAAATGGTAAAGCTAGACCAAGTGTCCGAACAAATTAAAACCCATATATTTTCACAACCGGCAAAAGAATGCAAAATCAAGCGACTTGATTGAATATTCCGAAACCTGGCATTAATCTTTCACTTAGAATTTAATTTGTTGCAACGGTTAATGCCCATTTGGATATGTCTGAATTACAATTTTGAGTTTCGAATGGAGAGTTGTCGGTGAGGAAAGGATACTCACTGTTTTCAATATTCCAACAGACGGCGATTAGTTTATTATGAGCCGGAATGGTATGAGTGATAGTGCGAGCAAGTGAGCAAGCAACTGAGAGAATGGGAGAGAAGGAAAGAGAAAGAGGTTCCGAGAGCGCACTGAATGTGCGCTTCGGTTACAACTTATTTGAACATGAATTGCATTCATTTTCATGTTCGCTGCATCGACGCCTTATTTACATATTTACAATGATAATAATAATTATTTTAAGTACACACAATAGTGTGCCGAGATAGCAGCGAACAACCAAAACACACTATCAGCTACTACTGGTGTGCCTCACCATCAGCCAGTGTTATGATATGGTTTTGCTATTGTGTGTGGATATAAGTGTGTGTGTGTGTGTGTGCCCATTTGCATGCAAAATGGAAAACCATTTTCAATATTCTTGGCATCGATAAGGTTTAATAACCCAATTTATTGCATCGTATTTTACAAACGCTGTATATAAAGTGCGGTTTAACTGCTGAATATTTGTCTAAATGTGGCTTCATATATGCGGTTGTGTATTTGTTTGCTAAATCGCTTGTTCACCATTGTCATTTTGGCCCCAGCCATCAGAAACGGGCCAAATGCTTGTGAACTATTATTATTTTGTTGCAAAGAGTAAGAGAGAGAGAGAGAGAGCGATAGATTATTTTACCAATTTCATCTCGATCTCCAATAATATTTGATGGCATTCAGCTACTTTTTTTTCAACATTTATTTTCGACCCTTACATTTTCGATCGTTGAAATTCCATCGGTAGTGAAATATAATATTTAAAGAAACGACCAAGAATAAACATGCGATATATAGCTAAATGGCAATCGAAATAATCTCGAATTTATTCGATACGAAAATGGAATGGAATTTTTGTTTGAATCATTTAAAACATACCACGTATTAATTTGACTATCACAAAACATATTTCCAGCATATCCACATTTCGAGAGCATCCATATAGTCGTTGGACAGATGCAAATCTCCATCTTCAATGCATAATTCAATAATTTTGTCAATCATTTTGTGTGTATTTGGTTGATGTCGTCTACGAAATGGGAATTGTATGTGAAAAACTGCTCGTTGCTCGACAACAAGAAGATTGTTGAGATGCGATTGTATCAACAATTAAGTTGGATACAACTGTATGTTGTCTTTCCACCACCACTCGACCAAACTACATTGCCAGCCAATCTTTAATTGTATTTAACATTGCGAACTGCACTTTGATCAACCGTGAAGTGCAAATATGATCAACCTAATATCCACCATATTGTGGCAGTCGAACGAACTCATTCAATGTGAAATGAGCGAGCAAAATGAGAGAAAGGGAGGGAAGGAGTATTCGAGAGCAGAAGAGCAAAGTGGTGCCAGAGAAACTGAGATCGAGCTTCGTACATTTTCAGAGATGTGTGTGTGTGTGTGTGTGTGTGTGTGTGTGTGTGATGTTAGTGTAGGTCATAAATATTTCAGCACCGAGACAACTAAATTACCGGCTATATTTCACTATGAAGTAATAATAATCTTTCCTCGTATTTGTTCGGGTATCAACAGGATGCTTGAGCCTCTGGTCCCCGTAAAATAACCTCACTAAGCACCGTGATATACGTACACAGCGCGTATATGTGCATTGCAATCTTCAATCAGATCAGCAAATATAAACACACATGTTCCACTATCCACAATCGGAATGCGAATGCCACTTACACACACACACACAATTCACAACTATACCCAATTTCGCTGCTGCTGTTTTCTGCGTTCGGATTTTCAATATTAAGCATTTGTGCACGTTGTCTTTGTTGTTGTCATTTTGATAGCTAGTTGATTGTGTGCTTGCCATATATATGATTTCGACTGGATTTTCATTTGATGACGTTATAAATGTTTGGTAATAAATATGATCCGATTTCATATGTTGGTAAAGTATCTCGTGTATATCTTTATAAATCCATTGTAATGGTAAACACATCGCAAATCCATCGCTTCTCGTATCGAAATCGGTGACGTACCGTCTGCAATTTCATAGATAACATCATTTACGTTATTTACGTGCTACGTAACAGTTTGATAGAGAAAATGGGCATATACGGGGTATGCTCAGTTCATCAGTACCTAGTGGCTTATTTTGATGCTGTCGACCTAATTTACGTTAGTTTTCGGTTGATTTAAAGAATAAAAAGGTACACACAACAGCTATTGTTGTATCAAAAACTATCGATCGTTTTGGTGGCATAAGAATAACAGTCATTCCAATGTCTCGGAACGCAAGCTAACAAATACAAATGATAAAAGAAAATGGTAGCTCCGGGTGAAATGTCGAAAGGTTATGGCGTTCTCTTAAGAAAATTATTAAATAAATTGAATAGACATGTTTGTATTTGGTTGTTTCGTTTGCACAGCCACACGGCACTACCATTGCCAATGAACCATTTTCCATTGATGCGTGTTTGTGTGTGTGTGTGTTTTGTGTACTGTGTGTATCTGTGTGTTGATGTAAGTCAGTCGTCACTAAAATGTCACTCCATTCTCTTGATGTCGTGTATTCTTCTTCCACTCGGCTGTACAGCTTTGAGTGTACATTTCGAAATGATGGCATTGTGTTTGCATTTGTTCATGCCATCGTTGAACAAACAATGTTACCAAAGAACATTAAGTGGATATAGAATACCGACGAGCACTACTTACAATAAATTTGATGACAATCATTTCCGAGCTGCTCAGCGACAAACAACAACGGCTTGTCTTAAGAAGCCATTCCCCATCGTCGTCGTCATCATCATTATCAAAGCGAAGAATTTCCATGAAACATTGTGAAGAAGATGCAACTCACCTGCATTTTGCCGGCTAATTCAATAAATGAGTCAATGCCAATCAAATGGATAGAACAATCACACATTCACTCAAAAGGGAAATGAAAGAACACCATTTGTCTCTTTTGGAATCTTAAAATTTATTTTCATTTCATATTATTTTGTTTGTTTTGTTGTTGTTGTCTTTATACGAACATATTAAGGCAATTTACATTTTCGATACTCTTAAATCTAGTTTAATAATTCATTTGAATGGTATTTATGTGTTTTTATATAAGTGAATGATGCTTTCATCTTTTGTTGTTGCTTTTTATCTCGTTCGTTTGTCGTTCAGTTTATCTGCTCTATCATATCTTTTTCAATAATATTTGTAAGTGAATTTTTGCTTCAAATGGGATCTATTCTATGCTTGAGATTCTCTGCGTTTGTCTCTTCACTTCGGAAACAAATGCGATCTATGTATGTTCACTCTTTTTCTCACATTTCTATTCTCTTGTCACTTTGTTTATATTTTCAATTTTTCTGTTTGTTCAATTTGTTTTTATACACATTCACAAATACGATACGTCATCAGTAGCTAATTTGCATCATTTCAACTATCTTTTCAGTTTATCTCTCTTAAAATAGGTAGATTTAATTTTGTCAATTAATTTTCTCCTTATGCCATTTACAGGGGATTTTTTTTGTTAAATACCTAATTCGTCATGAAATGCGATAAAATGAAGTTTGTTTTCTGTATTTAAAATTCGAGAGAGAGAGAACATTTTCTACCATTTCATCGCTTTTCACTTAGATCAGCATTACAGTTTGTCTCCATTTCCCATTCAACATTTGTGACAGAGCGGGTTTTTGATATCAAATAATGCGATTCATGCTGATGCCGACACTGGGAGTGAGATTCAAAGTTCTTTTCTATCTATCTCTCTTAGTTTTAATGAGAAAGAAAAAGGGAACAGGAGAGAGAGCACAAAAAAACTTGTCTATATTTTCACAACATTCTTCATTGCATCGCTGTTATTTTCTCTCTCGCTCTCTTGTTTTGTTTGTGCGTTTCAAAGGCAAAAAGCGCAAAATTACTGCAAATGAAATTCTCTTCATCACAGTTGAAATTAAATAAAGTAATATAAATGTTTTGTATGGATCACACTATTAAAAAAATAACTAGTGTTTATTTGTTCGTATATCTTTTTGCCATTCAGCTGAATGCGCTTGGTTTTAATATCTCTCCTACCCGTGTTTTTGTTCGCTTTTCTTTCTCTCAATCTGAATGCGTTTTTGCATCACATTGCTCGTTCCCAGGACAATTTTTAATTTAATTTTTAACATCATCAAATGTCCGTGTGTTGTGCTGGTGGTGTTGTTGCTGTTGATGTTGCATTTTTTTCTGTTCATCATTCGTTACGACATTGAAACGTTCGTATATTCAACTGTGTGCAAAAGCACACGAAACAATTGCGAAAAATTATACTAATTAAGTAATTAATTGTGTTTTAAAGGCTCGATGCTTCAATTTCCGACTCGTAGTAAATTTGGTCTGTGTGGGGCGCACAACGGTTCAACATGAAAAATAAGTAAATCAGTTTCAATTTCACATTTCGTTTGGCCGATGCCAACACACACACACACACAAACTCGCATACACGAAGCAATTCAAGCGAAAATGAATGCAGATCGACACAGTTTGTGGACCCATCTATCTATTTCGTTGCGCTCATTCGATAACGAATCAATGGACTTCTGCATTTTAGAGAGGAGATTAAGTAGAGAGATGCATTGTCAATTCTGAATGCTGAGTAGTTTTCCGGAATAGGAATTTGGTTTGCGGTTAACTTTTGTCAAACATTTCCGGCACTGCCGTTGCCAATTTTGAATCGAAACGAGAAGCGAGCGATATAAATGAGCAGCAAAACCCAACTCTGGCAATTGTATTCGGATGGTTGCAATTGAGGAAACAAGTCTCAGTTCATTGCGTTATTGAATTTGATGAATAAAATTTTGCAAATTACCAACGATTTGTGCCTTGGAAAGTCTTTGTGTGTTGGCAAGCGTGTTCTACATCGTCGCCACAATTGAAACAAACTGTGTTCCAATTTTGCAAAAATCCTCCACTACACACACACACATACCCAGAGAACTTTTGTCTTTTCATGCCAATGCATTGCTGTGGTTTATTTTTCGGAATGAAGCAGAACGAAGAAAGATTCCCACATATTTGTTTGAATGGATACACGCAAAAGGCAAATAAACCATTCGATATATGAGCAAAAGTGTGTGTGTTTTTTTTTTGGCTGGTCCAGAAAATTTTGCCTTTTTTTGGTTGCCATAGATTAGCAAATCCGGTCTTATTCGGAATCTCTCTTACATAAATTTTGTGTTGAATGAAATTTATATGTCTTTTAAACGCAACGTGCCAAGCAACATGATTTCGTATGGCTCGGCACACAGTTGCTATGTGTGCGCGTGTTTTTCTCTCTCTCCATATTTTTCTTCTTCGGTTCATTCAATTCTTCTGGCCAATGAAGTGTTACGGTCATAAACAGGCCTGTCTCGAAAGAAAATAATACATATATTCGATGGCATACAAGTGCATATCTCTTCATTTGAGTTGGTTTTTTTCTGCGTGTCTGCGTGCTGTACAAAATGTCGACGATGTGATTCATTGGAGGATTGAAATAAGACCATTTAGGGATTCATTTACTTTTAAATGGCACGCTCTCTCTCTCTGTATGTGTGTCTGTGTCTCTTGCATCGGACCATGCATTTTTCGGGCCATATTTCTGCTCGCTCGATGCTGGCCGTTTTTCTGTAGGGTGCATGTGATTTTGTGCGTTTGTTTGTGATCCTCATTCGGTCGTCACATAAATTAACCTAAATATTTGGTTTTGTTGCATTTCCATGGTATATATGCCCATTGCTCAATGTGCCAGTGGCAATCGTTTTTGTGTGCCGCCTTCGTCGTCATCGTCGTCCTTGTTGCTGTTGTTGATGTTGCTATTATACAATCAATCTTTATTTGCGACGATTCAATTTTATTGCGTTGCTCAATTAAACATTTCGCTCAAGATAAAAGCAAATGCACAACACAGATATCGGCTGTTTACAAGCTTCACCTGCGATGGCATGCCATGCCATGCCTAGCTACGCAACCAAAATTAACAAGACAACCAAACGAACCGAAACCATTTCAGAACAGAGAATGTGAGGAAGCAAGAGAGCGAGATAGAGAGAGAGAGAGAGATAGAGAGCGACCAGGTATGAGATAGAGAGTCAACGGCATTTGGCTCGACTGGATTTGGAATTGGATTTGGGTGAGGATAAATGCTCATACCGCTCACTCGCCCGCCTCAAAGCGTACAAAGCATTATTTAGGTGCTGTTGCTGACATCGCACAAAAACAGAATATCAATCGGTTTTATAGGCATTGATACATCAGCGTCTATCAATTGATTTCGATTACCTCGAATGCTTGTGCCACGATAATCGCCTCGGTTTTTATTCGCTTCTTTTTCGTTGCCTTGCCATGTGTATTTTATGAGCGCTTTATGTCAAAACCGATTAAATACACAAAACAGAACCGAAGAGGTCGACGACGGTGGTATCGGTAGCGAGAGAGCGGAGTGCACGAATTGTCTGCACAAACGAAAAAATGCCATACGGATGTACAGTACACCAAAGAATCGTGTGGAATTCTTCCACATCCATATGTAAAAACACAAGCGCGCGCACATACACACGCAGTGCCTCCCAAATTACGACCGTACGCGTATTTTCATTTCGTTTTTTCAATTGATTCGCTAAACGATTGAACATGCTATATTTATGCCGTCAAAATTTCGTGTATACGGCGCGACGCGTACACACACGACATGCAATATGATACACCCCATATTACGAAATATTTGCGCCAATTTCATCGACTGGAGATATCGTTATCCAGAAGTGCACATATAATTTAGATAAAAACATTCTCCACTTACAAAACAACAACGACGAGGATGTTGATGACGCGACGAGCAACCACAATACCAAGAACAAACGTTTTTCACCCAATCCAAAAAAAAAACAACCAATTTCCATTTTATGCTTTATGATAGGAATATATCGGTTGTCATTCGTCGAGGAGCCCGCATATCTCTCACTCTCCATCTCTCTACCGCAAATCATACGGTGTATATTTAGTTGTATTTTGTGTGTGAGTGGCGTACATTTTGTCATACGAATAATTATATGATCGGTTTACATGGCAAAATGATAAGTGGCCCAAGCCAAGCCAATCCAATCCGGAGAGATAGAGAAAAAGAGAACAAAAGTAAACGGCAAATGGAATTGGCATAGGGCAAATGCCAACGTTTGTAATAGATTAGCTAATCGAGTGGTGCTCCTAACCATTTCGTGTGTTTGCGTGCATATGTGTGTGTGTGTGTGAAACGTTGTGAGAGAATGATTTTCGCCTCGTCCACACGAAACACACGCATATTTCTTCTTTTATTCTTTGTCGATTGGTTTGGCTCTATCTCTCATACACGGTATACACACGCAGCAACAGAAAACCACTTGGAAATATTCGTGGTGCGTGGAAAATACACGCTCTAGCTGTTGCCCAAGCAAAAATCGTTTGTTTACTTTATGGTTTGTTCGTTACGCCTGCTATTTAGTTGCTTCTCAATGATGAATATAATGGCATTTACGGGATTTATTTTCGACTGCTTTTGTTTGACTTACAAATAAGCCTCAATAAATGAGCACCACCCCGATGAACGTCAAGAAACCAATGCGGATCGAAAGCGGTGAGGGTGAAACGAGAGCATAGACAACAATGACAGCGAAAAATAACAACAATAATTTCGCTAATATTCCGTTCATACATAATAAATAAAAATAAAGGTGTAACTCAAAGCTTTAGCTACCTTTTTAATATTGATCTTTCGTGCATGTTCCACTTTGGTTTCGGAATTTATGAGTTTTGATGTCTTTGCAGTCGTCGTCGTCGTCATCATGTAATGTACACTTGTGGCCGATGTGATGTCTTGTGGAGTCATTGCCACACACACACACTCTCGTTCTCACGCACATACACGCATACCAACTGAGCTCACCCTGATGGTCATCGAAAGAAAAATGGTAAAAATGTGTGTTTCTGTTGTGACTGCATTTATATTGACTATAAAAATCGTCATGTTCAGGCGACAAGAAGATTATTTTCTGTGCTGTGACTCTCTTTCTCTTTCTTTCTTGCCAACAGCCAATGCATGCCAAAGTCGAATCTAATGGCATGTCAAGCGTATTGTGTCACGCCAAAATGAGATTTATCATTTTTTTTTTGTTCTTTGCCCGATATATACATATATCGTTCGCGTTGTATGCGTTCGACAGTTGTGTAGGATGGGCATTTAAGCTTACTCATTCACTAACTCATTCGCGGTCCTTGTGTCTTATTCCTTATTGTATTTGCGTTCGACGTTTGTATGTGCTGTCGACGACAGCGACGGCGGTGGTGTCGTCGGTGTTGCTTGATTTCATTTCGGTTGAGTGAATGATTTTGTCGTTTTGAAAATTTTTTTTTTGCGTGTTCGTGCCATCGTGTTGGCGTGTTGTAAATACTAAACACATTCAACGGTGTGTTTTGCCATGTCGTTTAGAATTGCGTTTTTCTCTGTCTCTCTTTCTCTCCCGGTGCTCGTTCACTTCTTAAAACCAGATTAATTCAGCGAGACAAGTCACACAACACAGCCAAACTCGAGACACTCGTATCGTTTATATGCTATTAATAACGTTAATTAATGCATTTCGAAAGTTGGTATCGCCGTGTTACAAATCGAGAGTCAGTGAACGAAGAGAGAGGGACAGAACGACTGAAGTGAGCACCCACTGAATTCGAAAATAAAAGAATTATGAATTGCAGGAGTGACAAAGCGAGCGCGTGATGAAAACACCAACAAACTTCTAAAGTGACTTTTCATTTCAAAGAAGCCAAAAGGTGTTTGGCGCTGATGAATATTTGCCCCTTTATATCCAAACAATGTTTTGCTCGTCGTTTGCGCGCACACATAGAGCGAACAAATGCTCGCGTTTACATTTCCATTTCCATTTTGGAACAGTAAGCAAGACCAAGTTACATATTATTAATTTCGGAATAATCGCGCGTTCATGCACGGATTGACTTAATGCGCGCGTCGCTTGCGAAGCACACGAAATAACACACGATGAGAGTCATCATTGTCAACGTCGTCGTCGTCTTGCATGGGCAAAAACTTATGCGACAGATAATTGATGAACCTGTAAATGATAGTAATTTAGACATAATCGTTGAATAAATAGCTGATCGCCATACAAATAACCAATAATTTCCTCTCTCTTTTTATCCCTTTTGAAACGTCTTTTTGTCTTTGGCATATTTGCTTCGAGTCGGGCTGGCTAGTTTTTTTTTTGTTATTTCGTTGTGGCTTTTGTTTAGTTTGCCCACCACTTTTCGTTCGTTGCAAGTTTTCGTTCGACATAGCATAGTCGAGGCTTCGAATGGCAAAGCAATTTCCACAGTTGCAATAAAATCATATGCCACGTTAAATATATACAGTGAATTTAAATGTTAAACTAGGTTTATGGTTATGCAATATTGCTGAGCGCTGAACTAAATGAACGAAAATGGGTCTTTCGCAACCGAAGCGGTTGTAAGAAATGGTGAATTGTGTTGCTATTCGGAACGGATGGCGAAACCCGTTTCTTTTTCCATTATTTGCATAAAATGGGGAAAAATGCAGTAACTAGAAAAGAGAAAGAGGATTTGACGAAAGCAAGGATTGGAGAAAATGGCTAGATTGAAATAAGGAAAACTTTGCAATTGCTTGGATGAAGAGGGAGAGAGAGAAAGAAAGAGAAGAAAGAAAAATAGCAACGAAGAAGCTTTGGTAGTGTGGCAAAGTCGAAGCCAAGGCAGAGAAAGAAAGGAGTTGAGGGAGAAAGAAAGAAAGAGGAAGAGAGAGCCAGGCACAAAGAATATAGGACACAAAAGAAATGAAAAATGCGCGCAAATTATGCAAAATTCAATAATAATAATACTAATCTAATATTCTTTACTGCTGTTTCATATAAACAGTAATTTATTCATCGCACGTCGCCCATTATACCACCTATGCATTATAATCTAATTCGTGTGTATAACGCTCAACATCACAACACACACACACACACATATACACTTTTGGGACTGGTCTACCACTGAATTGAACTAGAACCATGTGACTGCTTGGGCAAAAGTTGAAGTTTTCGCATATACGCAACTGTAACAAATACTTATGAAAGGAAAATAGTTTTGCAACCGGGTGAATCGATGGGAAAAAGCTGTTGTCGTTCTCTCTGAATGTGTGTGTGTGTGTGTGTTTGACTTTGTCGTTGACTCTTTGTTATGCAAGTCTCTCTCACGTTCTCACCGCGTAACATCATTTAATGAAATAGTTGTATGGACCGACTGCTACCGACAATACGAATGAAGATGTTTTTGGGGAGCAAATATTGTCGTGTTGGCTTCATCTTTTGCACGAAGTCTTCTATTTCTTCTTCTTTTTATGCTCTTCGTCGCCTCAACGAACTTTGCATTTGTTCCCTCTTCAGGCTTCCACACAACACACATATAATACACACATCACATGGGAAAAGTGTGTAAAATAATCCAAACGCTCTTCTGCAGATGAATATTGACGCTTCTCTCTCTACTTCTTTTTGTCGCTTTTGTAGCGAGGAAGTGAAAAAAGCGCTCTCAAAGGGCATAGAAATATGTAATTCGCGATTAAATCAACTATTTCATGCATTGTGGTGAAAATAAAGTTATTCCAAAGCAAAACTCCTTGCATCAAAGCTTAAAAACGGCACAACGAAAAGAGAATGAACGTGGAAAAAAAGAAAGTACGAAATCGAGTCGGCTCTTTTATGGTTCCTTTGGCTCGTACGCGCATTCACTTCGTGCGAAATATATATATTGTGGCCATGCACAAAAAGCAGCACAAGTCAAATGCAATAAAATTGCCGGCGGTTCAACTGAAGCATACACACGAGCACACACGATTTCTTCTGTCATAATCTCAACGAGACCGTTGCATTTCTTTTTCAGTTTTTATGCTCACCACACTAAATTGTGCAATAAAATGCAAACAAAGTGGAAAGAGAGAAACATACACACCGCATCAAATTAGCTACAAAACACGAATTAAATTATATAATCATGAAAATCGTAATTTCATCGAGCCATTTGATTGTTTGCGTCGGCGAACAAAACCGAACAAATCTCTCGGAATACTAATTTTTTATGGTTAAAATTTATACGTGAAATTGGCATTGACGGCAAAACCACATCACTACGTTTTACTGTGATTTTTCCAATTGCATTTTGACTTTATGTGCGACCATAATGTTTTTAACGCGATTCTCATTTGGTGGAAATTTAATTGGATTGCAGATAATCAATATTCGATAAATTACAATTGAAATTGCATCTTAAAATGTTTGGCTGGAAAAAAATTTGGAATTCGTCATATAAAGTACATTTAATTAAACCGGAATGAGAGATGAAAATAAAACCGAACCACTTCGAACTTAGACAATTTTCAATTTTCGCCCATTCGATGGGTGTAGTATTGCTCATGAAATGCCGGCGAATTTGAATCGAGAAAATTGCCGACAAGATGAAATGGCACAATTTCAAAGCTTTGAAAACTATTAATAATCGAGGAAACAATGCACGACGATGCAGCCTGTGTACATATGGCTTCGAGCACTATGCATAACATAAATGGTCTAAAAATTGAAACTTTATTTTGAGGCAGCAGTAGTAATACGTAACATTATACAATTTTCTGACTCGAGCACATTCCTTGGCAAAATGAAACTTGGAAACTTTTGACGCTATTTAATTGAATGCATTATGAGTTTTGTGCATTTTCAATTACGTTCCATGCGTCAATGTCATCGTCGTTGTTGTCGCTGTTGCTTTTTTTTTTTTAAATTCATTTCAATTTTATTTATCATAATTAACTGTTCATTAATTTATCCTTTTTTCGGCACTGACGCTCGAAATGGAAAACCCATCATTAGCATCGGACGGCCAACATATGGATAATCGGGCTGGCGCACAACCAACAGGAAAAAAACCATACTCGAATAATTGTAATAATAATACCGTAGTTTTGTGAAAATCGATTGAATTTTTTTTTCGTGTGTTAGTCATAAAGCACTGTCTGCAGCCACATTAACACATAATCATTTATTCATCGTTTTCTTGTCATTACCTATTCACTTTGTCCACTCATTTATGAGTTTGGATTTAGTTGTACCGAGATCCTCTGTTGCACACATTTGGCCTCAATCGTATTTCTAGCGGACGGGCGCTCGCTTGCTCTTCTAGCCCATCGAATAAATCTACATTTATGACAAATGTATATCACGTTTTATATGTGTTAATTGATGAAAATGCCCGAAAAATCTAAATATGGCGTAATAGATTTTGAAAAATGAATGAAATGCGAATGTCGAGAGATTTTCCTGAATGAATTATCATACACAACAATATCGGTATTTTATCGTTTGTATACCAGATTTATTATCGAATTATGTTCGGGGTTTTTTGTTTTCTCTTGTTGGTCATTCATTCATTTATTTGTTCGTCCCTGTGGCGGTAAGTGAGTTGTCTGTCTGGCCAAAACATTTTGTTGATTTATTTTTACATGCACGTGGAATATAATTATTCCGCCAATAATATGATGACTGCCTTTTGAATTCAATTAAATGCCATACGTGGAATATTCAACCGAATGACTTGATTTTTGCCCATAAAAAGCATAATATCATGATTTCCATGGTTGGTAAATGGAAAAATTCTTGCAAAAACTGTCAATTTTAAAATACCTAAATGTGGTTGCTGTTCATATGAGAAAAATGTGTCAGCCAAAATCCCAGCATATCACTTACATTGTCATATCGAACAATCATTGTCACAAATACATAAAAATTATTTTCCAATTTCCATGGTTTCAAGAATATGCAAGTTTATTCAATTTTGTCTGCCATCTTGCCATATACACAGGCATTTGATATGCGAGCAGCAGCAGCAGCAGCAGCAACAGCAGCGCCTTTGATTAAAAATGAATTTTTCCCATTTATTATGCTTTGAGATTGTTGCGGTTTCGTTCTTGTTGAAAAAGTGCCAAGACTTGCTTTTGCTAATGATGAAGCTATTTTCGCAAGGAAAATAGTTTAAATTTTGTTGAAAATGAACTTTCTTCCGTAATTTTCATGAAATTATTTAAATTCTAGTTGATAATCGATTTTCTCGGGGGAAAATACTTGTTTGCAAGTTTACATCGTTTCTTTGAAGAGAAGAAAAAAATACGTAAATATTAAATGAAGTCATTACGATGAGAAAATAGTCGTTGGACGTCAAGTTTACCAACGCAAAAAAAAAGACAAAACTTTTTTTAAGTGAATATAATATTAGTATTCACTTCCCAGAATAAACAGATAAGTAACATAGATAAAAAAAAATGTTACCACAAAAAGTAAATGCCACAGAAGTTTGTTCGGTGCTTTTTTCGTCCACCAATCAATTGTTTTGCATCAACAAAACCATTTGCAATTTCAACCGATGATGATTTTTTATTGAAATGATTTTCGTTTGCAGTATTTATGGAGTTATTTATAGTTTGTGGCTGTTCCGTTTCAATTGATTCGTTTGGAGTTGTTTCTTTTCTATATTTCAGGATTAAAAGCAAAACACACGAGCAGAAAAATTCTCTGGAAAAAATATATGGAATACTTGTTGGTGAGGTAAATGTTTTTCTTGGAAAAGTATGAATGATGTGGTTAAAAGTTATGCAGGTCCATGCCAATTAGCTGGAACAAGAGAGAATGGATGCTTTGATCCTTTGTACACATATTGAGATATGAACGCGTCTTTTTCGTCATCTGTTTATTGATTTTCATTGACAATCATTAATTATGAAGTCGGTATCTGGGAAGAAGTTTATGGCATTTTTGCATTCTCACTCATTTGATAAATTGACGGAAAAGCATTTTCGGAAATGACGAGATGATGTTTGTGTGTGTGTACTCGTTCGCTAGCTCGTTTTAATATTTGAGTTAATTAACGGCAAAACGTGGCAAACAAAAATTCATATTCTCTCTCTGTCTCTCTGTATTGAAGACGCAAACGTTATTGCTAGCGGGTGGAAACGAAGACGATGATGTTCATCTTTGGAAATTATGATGCAGCACGAAAATTGCATCATGCTCCATTGCCAAACAAAAGTCTCTCGGTTCGAATGGAACATCGTTCGAAAAGACTTATGAATAAGTACATCGGCTCTTGGAATTTTTTTTTTTTACTTTTTTCTTCTTGTTCGTTTCATGCGACAAGACGACCGTTGAGTGAGCGAGAGAGAGAGAGAGAAAGAGAAATCGTTATTTCAGCTCTTTTTCTCGCTTGCGTTTGTTCCATCGTTTTGTTTATGTTTTTCCTTTGAATTCGTTTTTCCTTTTCTTTTGAAGTGTGTAGCTTTTTTCTCTTTTTCTTCTCCCTTTCACTGCCTCATGAGCACAAGATATGTGTAAGATGAAATTGTGGAACAGAGGCAAGCGTTTTATGTTGTTTGTGCCAAGTGCTTGTCGCCGCTTTATTGCGCTTACTTTTCTATTTAAGTCATTTTTCAAATTAATTACTTACTCTTTGCATAAGTTTTCCCTTTTATACATTTTATTGCACACAAGTAACTTTTTCTCTGTCTCGTTTGTTGTGCTTCTCTCTCTGTATGTTTATATATGTGTGTGTGTGCGCGGGCCGTTGCTGCTGCTGTTGATTTTGTTGTTTTTTTTGCACAATTTTTAATGAAATTAAATAAATTACGTCGAATATACCAGTATAAATTATTATAATCGCCCCAAAAGCTGCACGAATTTTTTTCCCTATGAAGTTGAGAAAGGGAGAGAGAGAATGTGTGCGCGCGTGGGGCCATTTGGCTGGCACAAGCAAAAAAATTGCACATTTGTTGCATGATCACGGTCATCAATCAAAGTGCATTGAAAATGGCTTTCTACCAAATCATAATTCTGTCATTAATATGCGCCGAAAGTGCAGGACATTTTCAATATGCCACTTGACGCCATACAATATACATTTCAATGTGATAGAAAAAACACACCAAGTTTTTGCTGCTTTCAAAATTCAATGACTTAATATTTGTTTGGGGCTTTTTTGCAATCGCAATTTTTTTCTTCGTACAACATGTTTTTTTCTCCTTCTTCTTCGGTTCTTTCACTAACTTGACTTTGGTAAAAATCTAAAATCATTTTTTTGTTCTGGTTTGATTGTTTTCCTCTCCTTAAATGCTACGCATTTACATAATAAATAAATTTGATTTTTTGGTGACTCTGTGTAACCCTATACGTTTGTTGACTTAGTTTTTAGTACTTTATGTTCCTTAAATTAGGCTAGAGACTTTCGCTAATTTCGTTTTTTGCTTTCTTTTTTCACTTTTTTTTCCTTCATTTTATTTGATGTATGAGAGTATAAATGTGTGTGTGTGTGTATGTTTAATGATAGGTTCTGAATGGGGAGAGGGAGAGAAAATGCGTTGACAAAATGTGTGTTTGATGTGTTGAAAGTTGTTCCTTGAAGCGATGAAGAGACAGTGAGGTTGGTTTGAAATATATATGTACACACAGAAGAAAAAATATAAAAAACTACACAGTAAGATAAATCAAAACAGGATTTATGCGACAAATCGTGTAAAACGTTAAAAACGTGTAAAATATCGTGTAATTTTCAATGTTTCAAAGATGACGCATAATACGTTTGACAGATCCGTGTATCGGGTAATAGTATTGACCAATTCATTATTTTATTTGAATTTACACGATATTTTATCATTTTACACGATTTGTCGCATAAATCCTGTTTTGATTGATCTTACTGTGTAGTTTTTTATATTTTTTCTTCTGTGTGTATATATACGTAGAGATGGAAGATGAGAGAAGGAGGAGGCATGTACTAATTACGCCGCATGATATGATTATGGTTTTTGGTTTGGTGAGGGAACAAGTAATCATTCAATATGATAATTTTGTTTTTGTTGTTGTTGTCCGTGACACATTGTTCACACATCCATTTTCTACCGACCATTTAAGTATATGTAACAGCTATTTTGTAGAGAGATTGCAAAGTGCCAGCGATAGAACGCTGTCCTATGCTGAATTTACAGCCTCAGATGTCTATTCCGCTGCTGTAACGCATTCATAGTACAAATTTAGTTTAAAATTTTTGTTCTGGGGAAGTTATTTCAAGTTATTTTCAATGTGATGCCTGAGTATTTGGGGAATTCAGCATTGGACAACACTACATAGAGGCAGAACCACACTCTCTGATTTTGTATCATTGGTTTATATATGTATTTATATATGTATCTCACAGTTAAGTTTTCAATGACTAATTCAAATCGTTTGTATATTTATTTGTGTGTTTTTCTTTCATTTCGATTTCGTATAGTTTGTGTTGTCTATTTTACCCGGGAAAATATTTCAAATATACTATCATAAACATCATTATTTATTTACCTTCTTCATGAGGATTATTTCCAAAATAATCCATCCATTGTATTTTACACGATTGGTTCCGCATATTAGCATTTCTTCATATATATAGATTTAACTTTATGATATTTGCTATTATTACTAGGGGTTTCATTTTTCTTCCATCATTTTCACTTGTTTCAAAAAATATCAATTTTCACATAACACAAAGCCATTTTTTTTTTCTTAAAACTTGTTTTTTCTTTCTTTTCTTTTTTACTTTTTACTTTAGGAAAACACATTTTCATTGGAATTAAAAGCAAATCAAAATACATAATTAATGGAAACGAAAATTACGCTAGAAATTGCTTAAACAATATTAATAACATTACTAAGCTAAATGCCATTGGCTTGCTTACCGCACGATGTTCGGCCGCCGTATTCCGAACTGCAAAGAGAAGAAGAAGAAGAAGAAGAAAAAGAAAGAAATGAAACAAAAATGTCATGAAAAGTGGTCGGTGGCACTAAAATGTGTGAGGAAACATGAAAATATTATGAACGCATATTACTTAAAACGAAAAACGAACGAAATAGAATTGCGTGGAGGTGGATGCATGATGAGAATAAGTAACGAGTGAAAAAAAGACGATAGCTTCCATTAAAATCAATTAATGCTTTTTTTGGACGAAGAGGGGAGAAATTTCTGTGATCATGAATCCTCTACAGCCAATAACAATGCGACGAATTACTTCGTCAATGGCGAAGACGATGACGACGACAAAAAAAAAATATAACACGAATACTAAAGCTCTTTTTGATGTGGTAAACTCACATAAACGCGTATATGAAACCATATTCTGTGTGCTGCTTTATTTGATCGTTACAACTGTACTGTGGCACTCAGTGTATGTATTTGTTGCCAAGTGTATGTGTATGCACGCTTGCTTACGTTATGTGTTTGTGTGTTTTTCCTACGTTTTTCATTTAACGTTGTATTTTATTATTATGGTCTTCCTTTCGCATTCAATAATCATGTGGTCACGCTATTTTTCTTTTAGTTTTTCACATCAATTTTCTTCGAATGCACACACAAGGAGCCAGCCGATGTTCGTGTGCGTTTCAATAATAAAATATATGATATTCATGGCATCGGCATTTAATATCCCTTACACTTTGCGCTTCGAAGCTGTATTATTTAGCAAAGAGAGAAAACCTAACGGTCGCAATACAAAATTCGTCGAACGCAATTCTATTCATCTGTGAATAAAAAAAACAGCAACAACCACACAGAGACTTGGTTTGCGTAAATTAACATGAGTTCAGGTCTTATTCTCGAATTTGGTTCGTTTGAAAGGCATAGAAACTCTTTCTTTGTGAGAATATGTTCTTCTCGGCTGTGTGTCTGTCTTTCGTTCTTTCTTTTGTGCGTATGCCGATTTTCATTTCAACATTTAGCTTGTTTTATATCGTGTAAATACGTAAAACGTGGCAATATACCACACACAAAACATATTAGCTCAATCGACAACGACAACGATGAGGACAACGTGAACGACGAATATTTTATTTTTGTGTGTTGTTTGAACGACATAAAAATATACTCCGTAAAGGGAACAACAACAAAAAATTATCCGTGCAAAAGTGTATGTTGTCACGAATGTGTCGAATGAGAACAACTGAAACGCGCGATATTTTCGATCGAATGCGTACATGCTTGACTGCCACAAACACACTCCACCGAACAAGACCAGCAACAACAACAGGAATGAGCGCACACATACCTTTGGTATACAAAACAACGGAATTCTATTTCGAATTTAATGGAAACATTTGTGACGGAGAGTGTGAATGAATTTTATTTGCGATCGCATGTCGCAGTTAGCGGAAGTGAATGTACGCTTTTTATTTAAGACTCCAAACATGGTTCCCAGCTATTATGCACAATGAATTACAATGTAATGCCCCACAGCGAGTATACTGAACACCTTTTGCCCATTCAATCCAACTTTCAATTGCCTCTATTTGAAAATGTTATTTCAGCCCAGAAAATTACGGCTGTCAAAATCAACGACAACTGTACGGTCAGAACATTTGGTATCTTTGGAGAATATAATTGTCGTATGGCCCAATTGAAGCTAGATATAAACACATTTATACACAGAGAGAAAAAGAGAGAGAAATCCTCAATGCAAAAGCTCTGTAATTGATCAAAAATCGAAATAAATCGATGGCTGTGAAGCAATTTCACTTTTCGCTTCCGGAGCGAGTGTCCTATTTCGTAATTGCATTAATTTTATCATAAATATTTGTATTTCTCGGTAGCATTGAAAACATCAATTTATGTATGCAGTGGTGAAAATGCGTGCCTCGCTCCTTTGTCACTATATGTATATTCCCTGGCTCGTGCTCCTTGAATCGTGAAAAAGGTGATGTGGTATTTCGCCTCGCCAAAGTGCCAGCACACACAAACCATCGCACGTTTCAGCATTTTTAGCCGCATTGGCATATTGCGTTCTTACCGCAATAATAACACAGGTGTACAGTGAAATTGGAAGGTTGTTCTGTTATACACCTCGCTACATATAATTAAAGACTCAATTAAACAATCCTCGGGTGAAATGGGAAAATCACGCCATGAATGTGCACCACTGAACGGAAAATAGTCGAACGAAAGAACAGAGGAAAAAAACACACAACTCTTGACAAAACTACCCAAATGACGGGAGCCTATTCGCTACACACACAACTCACCGGAACTATGAAAGGAAGCGTGAGCGAGCAAGCAAGCAAGCAAGCGAGAGAGAGAGAGGGAAAATTGGCAGAGAACCACATGAACACACAGAGCAAACGGGTAAAAATGTGTGATAGTGAGCTAATTACAGGCCATGTTAATGTTATTCTAATTTTTGATTGTAATAATTGAGACCTTTACGTGAATATACGTAGAAATGTGGACAGGCATTATGAGGTATGACGCGGCGTCGCTTGTGACACAATGACTATTTATTCTGATTACTTTAAATTTGGCGCGCGCTCGTTCATTCGCTCGTATCGGTTTCACTTCAACCGGCCTATGTGCTCATGGCTCGATCAAACTTTGATTTTAATGGCATTGGTAAAGTGGCACACTGGACACTCGAACACCACCACACTCGCGCGCACACATGCGGATTTTGAGTGGATAAACAATGAAAAATTACAAAACGTAAGCAACAAAATGTTTCCCCTGATCCTAATGATGCGGACGAAATATGCAAATAGAAGGTCAGCTAAGGGGAGCAAATGTGTTTATTTCGCTGGCTGCCCAACAACATACACACTGAGAGAGCTGTGAATCGATACAAAAACCATTTGCAAGTACCCCCATTTCAAACTCAGCACGACACACAAATTATACTCGAAACCATCAACTTTCATTTCAAGTAAGAAAAAACAAGAGAAGCGGACGAGGAAGAGAAGAAAATTTGTGATTGCGCTGTCATTCTTGAAGTTAGATTTTTTTCGTCGACTTTTAAGTGAAATAATTTCGAAGAAAAAACTCTTCAAAGACGCAAACGATGATAAACTTGTTTCGTTTTAAACAGCACAAAACGACCAAATGATTAGTTTTAAACAATCCGAGCTATTACCATGGGGAGAAATTGAAGTTAGATTATACGTCAGTCCTTTTCTTCGAAAACAATTTTAATCGAAAACTTTCCGATTAATCAAATAATTGCGGCTTCAATATCTAAAGTGAGTTCCATTGATACAACGATTTTGGGTGTTCAATTCAAAATATATGCTCGATTCTTTTCTCGTATTTTCAACATGGAAAAAGGAGGCGGATGAAATCAAGTATCAGTATTCATTTTCTCAAGGTTATTATTTCATCGTGCGTATAATTTCCGTCGTCGACACATGGGTGACATACGGTTCTCTCTAGAGAGTAGCTACTTAGGTGAAATTTAGTGATTGACGAAAAGAAAACATGGAAAAAACTGAACAAAAGAATGATGTCATTTGGGCTGGCTCAAATCAAAAATTTAATTCAAATTTATTGACGAATTTAGTGTTTTGCTGACTGATAGGCACAAAAATGTATTCCAATCCAAAGCTTACATCATATTATGCAAACTTAATCATTAAATTTGTTGAAACTTGACTCCAGTTTGTTTTCTTGGAAAATGGAGATGGTATTGCCTTTGGAGCAGCCACTGTGAGTGTGAGTTGAGCATGGAAATTGAAATTCAAATAACTGAAATGAAGTAAATGAAAAAATTCCAAGCACAGTTCAATTTTTTTCTCCCTCTTCCTTTCTTTCTCTGTCGTTTCTTGGCTCTTTGAAATCTCTAAACTTAAATTATACGAAAGATGGCAAGAAAAAAAGAAGCGTGCGCTCGCGTACGGAAAAATGCAAAATAAGCATTTGCCAAGTTTGGGCATTTATTCAGTAAAATTTGACTAGCGCACATACACACATAGTCAGAGTCGCATTCTTAAAATGATTAATTAATTATCACAGTGAATTGCGTTTGAAAAGTTGCAACAACACACCAACAAAAGTGTCGAGATAGAACAAGAGCGAGTGAGCAAGAACTTGACTCAAAAATGGAAGTGGTTAAAAAAAGCACAATGAGAATGACGTTGCGAGAGATCATTGAGAATAAGAGAGAGAGAGAGAGAGAGAGAGAGAGAGAATGGCCACTCGTCGAAGAACGCGCTATTTATTTGGTGTACTCATCCATTCTTCAAGTCACATAGGTAGTGAGTATTTACATAAGATGTAATTTATGGCACGAGCGCAAGCAGCCAACGAGCTTACAATGAATTTTGAGAGCAGAGAATGAAAAAGAGAAAGAAGAAAAAGTCATGAAAATTAAAATGAAAACCCTTGACTTTCGAGCAATATGCTTGCCCGTGCTCTCGTTCCTGCGTTCCTTTTTTTCTTAATTTTCTATATTTGCCACCATTCGCTTGCTATTGTTTTGGTGTGTGTTTTTTTCTTCGTTCATTCTTTGGTGTTCGTGATCGTTGTCGCCATTGAGCGCCGAGAATAAGTTTTATTTTTCACGAAACTATGTTGCGAGCGACTGAAAGCATTAGCCAAGCGCCGGTGCGATATCTAATTTTTCGAAATATTCTTAATAATAATCAGCGACAAAAGCTTGGCTCAATTAATCGCGATATGGCAAATAATAGCGTTACCTTGGAACAAAAAAACGCATCCGATGAAAAAACATAAAATAAAAAAAAACAACGAAAGAAAAACCACACGGCGCTAACCCGTTAAACCAATCGCATTACCGACCAACCGACCGACGAATGGGTGTGAAAAACAAAGCCATCAATAAAAGTGTACCCATGAACAACGAACATTAATTATGTCGAAAAATATGTTACCATTCGTTACCCTGAGCATAAGAATGCTTACGCGAAATCGAAGACGAATCAAGAACCCGAGCAGAACAGAAATAACAGAAAAAAAATGTATAAATCAAAGCGCGGGAAAACGCGAATGATTGGAACGAAATCATTGAGCGAGAGAGAGGAAAAAATGAGCAGCGTAAAAAAGTTTCCAAGTAACCAAGTAATTATACTAATCACTAATCATATTGACCTGACTGCTCGAACCGCAGCGACACACAGTCAAACGATGAAAGAAAAGAAAAGGTTCGAAAGAAATCGAATCGAAAACGTATTGACGACGCCAAAGTAACGATACCGTAAATAATATCGGAATATAATACGTAACAAAGAAGGGAGGGGAAAAATGATGAAACAAATTTATGTTGTGAATAAAATATTCAATTCGATTCTCTTGAGTCTTCGAAATACATTTTCCTATCATAATACAACGCTACGCTGTAGCGTTACAACTTGCCATTCTCTTTCTATCACATTACATAGATATAGTGTAGTATAATACCAATAACTACAATAAAAATCATTCAAACCACCACTTCGAAACAGGTGAACAGGTATCGAGTGTCCTTCCCTCCGAATTGAATTGTAGAGAATAGAAGGACGAAGGAAGAGAAAAGGAAACTTACAGAAGTAAGAATACGGTGCAAAGAGGTGAAAAAAAAACCGAAATGGAACGAAATAGTATAACATAGCCAGCGACAATGGAAAAGAAATATGAGTGTGAACGAAGAGAAGCAAGAGAGAAAGAACGTTCCGTAAATTTATACACTGAAATATATTCACGTATACTGTTTTTACGATTCAATTTGACTTGGTGGCAAGTACATTGAGCTGGCACATTGATTCTTATCAGTGGCCCTGCTGCCAAACGAACTACGCTCATCGCATTTCAAAAGCGGCAGGGCTACCAAACACATCGTCATCGCCATCACCATCACCATTGCCATCGTCGTCGTCGTCGTCGTCGTCGTCGTCGTCGTCGTCGTCGTCGTCGTCGTCGTCATCATAGTGAGCTCAAGCGCATTTTATCATATACAGAAGGTGTTTTGTGCGTCGATTCAGTGTTTTATTGCAATAATGTATGATTCTTACGGTGAATCATAAAAAATACTAATGTCAGCAATGGCACTGCCAATAGCTATGGTCTGGAAATCATTTTATGCACACCATATGTGGTGTGTATGTGTAGTGATATGCTTCGCACCCAAACACTGGTGCTTGGTGCGCTCATTGAGCTGCTTTTATTAAAATGGCATTAGCCATAATACAATAATAGAAATAATAGGGTAAATGGGCTCGGTATCGACAGAGAGAAACATATGGAGCGAACGAAGAACAACAGAAGCAATAGAAAAAACGAGAGAAAATATTATGATAAAATCAAAAATGGTTAAGACTCATAATATTACATAAACATTTTTCATTCTTTTTCCTATTTCTCTCCGTCGCACGCGCGCACTCTTTGCACCAGTCGCTGTTTGGTCTGTTCATTCGGAATGTCGTGTTTTCCCATCATTTGTGCGGGATTTTCTGTTGCATTTTATCCTGATATTCAATTTTATATATATTTGTTCTCTCGTGTTATTGGCAGCACCGTTTCCTGTCCACTGATTTAGGAAGTAATAAAAGTTGATTCCAATGACAACAACGACTAGACATCCATCTCCTGCCAAACGTAATTATCGAATAGAAAATGGAATATGGTGGTTGGCACAGCAGCGCTCACGAGCAGATGGTTAATAGCGTTGCTGCTGCTGCTGCTGCTGCTTCCACCGCTTTGGTTCCCCCATGCCATAATACATTTCAAATGGATGAGCAATGAATCGTGCCAATGATGAAGATGTCGTGTGAATTGGATGTTTTTGCTAATTTGATAAACAATATTTTTTAAAAACATCAAATTCAACACTTGCAACCCATGATGTGCCGTATTTTTGTTTCGCCACCGAAGTGCCAGCACCAGCACTGAAACCGTTAAATGATTGCGAAGTGTTCGCACGACTAGAGCTTAAAAGTTGTGTACAAGCCAGAGAGAGGGAGAGAGGGAAAGAGCGAGAAGCGGAGAAATGAAGTATACACAAATAAATTGAATGCGAGTGCTAACTTTAAAAGCATCGCAGCAAACATTGTGTGCCGTGCGAAGGCAAATAAAAGCAAATGCAAGGAAAAATCCTTCAGGAAATTGAGAACATTTTTTATTCGCAGCACTTTTCTACTTCTTCTTTTTGTTTGCCGTTGTCTTTTTCTACTTATTCGTTGTCGTTTCTCTTTCGGCACTGTCTGCGTGTGTGTGTGTGTGTGTGTCTCATGACTGCAATCGTTGTTTCCATGCAATTTTTTTCACTCTCATTTCCTTCTTCACGTTGACGGTGTTTTATAGCGCAGAGTGTATGCATTAAGCGTTTTGGATGCATGTGTCAAGGTAATTGAAAACGGCATAAAACTTACACACACTCATTGTCGGCAGAGCCAACACACTAAATTGATAGAGAACGACAGCATTTGGTGCAGGAATATGAGTGTAAAACACACATCAAATAATAGCAGTTTAACTGGTGCGATGAAGAGCCAGAGCGAATAAAAGCGAGAGAGAAAGAGAAATACCGAAGAGAGCGGCAGAGAGTGAGAGAAAGAATGCGATGTCTTGGAACACAAAGTAAATGACGTTTAAACGTTTTAATAAGGAACTTTCGCGAGAAACGGGATTTACGCCACCGTGAATGCTTCTTTGCATGTAAAATAAATGTAGTTTAACGGTAAGTTACGATTCCTGGCGTTTTATTACAGTTTGCATTTTTGATCGAGCACCGGGAATGGATAAAAACCAACACACGACTCGAGAGAGAGAGAGAGAGAGAGAGAGAGAGAGAGAGGGAGAAAAAAGAGAAAAAAGAAGAAAGAATGTGGCAAGCATTTAGTCTCATTTATTTTCGTTCGTTCGTTGTGCAACGCCCTCAAAACGAAATACCTTTCCTTTCAACAAATTTCGAATCCAATATTCTTGGGCTCGTATTTTTGTGTGTGTGTGTGTGTGTGTGTGTGTGTGTGTGTGTGTGTTTGAATTCGGGTTTTTTCTCATACCGAACCCATGATATTCGGTGTCATTTTTTTGATTATATAAACACATCCATGGTGAAAATGCCATGCAACCAGGTATATATGTTCACAACGCACGTATTAAATGAATCAGAAATTATGCAGGAAAAGGGAATTTTTCATAGCATTCATCAGTGCTTTTTTTGCTCTTTCCTCTTTGCCGATCTCTTTCACACAATTTCGGAGCAGTACGACTGTTCTGGTGGAGAATGAAAGGTAAAATATGGATACTTATAATCGTTTTATAAAGACGGATGGTCTCGGTAATAATGATGCCGGCACAATAGAAGCTAGAAAGAAAAACCGTTGCCTCGAACCGAACACAGCCTCTCCTTGTGTGCAAAATGTGAAACGATGATAAATCGAGCTGATAATTTGGATTGTATTAACGCAGAAAAAAATGAAAGCGAGAAAGAGAAAAGGCGTCTCACGTGCGTCGAAATAAATCGAAAAGTAAATTGAAATGGAGTCGTCTACAAATGGCCATCACTGCAGCTCATGTCCTTGTTGCTACTGCTGTTGTTGCTGTTGCTGCCGTTGTCGCCGTTGCCATGTGTGAATGGTGTCCGAATGAACGATGGCAAAATGGCACACAATATGTTAATTAAATCAATATTTTTGAATGATAGACACAAAAAGGGCGTCAAACTGCTTTTCCCACTATTTTAGCCTGCATATATAAGATATTGTTATAATAATGATGCACATTTAATTGGTATGGCATCCAGTCAGCCGGTTACAGCAGCTTTTTTATATATAGAACAATCTGCAGAGTAATGATTCAAATGCTAAAGCAAACCGAATTGCGATTGTGGTCGGCATTCCAATGTGAATTATTTCAGAATCCAACTAAAATATACACTGAAAATGGAATCATCATCGATCATTATCTTATCGATTTGTGAAAACTATGTTTTCGAATAGACAACGATATGAAATACGGAGCAACATTCAACAGAAAATACCTTTCGACCGGTGAGAATGCGATAGCAGTTGCAAACAACCACCGAGAAACAAGAATGACGAAACTCTGGCTCTGCACTTCGATGAAGTTTCAAAAATATTGAATAGCAATTTTTCGTACACTCTTTTGGTTTTGCGTCGAATGTGCATATTGCCTAGGCCACTTTTACTGCCGTGGCATTCTTGGCATTGCTCGTATTGCTTTTGTTGTTGCTTTCATAATTCAATTGCGTTGCCGTTTGTTCTTCAAACATAACCATTTCCCCAAGTGGTTGCTTGACTCGCACGATTCATCACCACGCTCTCTAAACCTATGTGCGGGAATTGTGAACAAAAGTCGAATTTATGTTTCGGTTTTGGGTTGAATCGACTAATAATTCTTCTATTCGTTTCGGCTGGCGAGTACACACGCGAGAATTGGTTTTATGTGCCATTTTTCTTTTGGCTGATACTCTTTTTTCCGTTTCCCCTGCCTTGACTTGGCTTTTCATTTCACGCCGTCGTCGTTGCCGTCGTTTCGCTCTTCCCTTAGAACCACGCAAGCCGTTTCCGTCTTGTTTTCATAAACCATAAATGTGTTCATAATATCGCAATATGCTGTTCGCGAACAAAGTCATAAAATAATTTAATACCCATTTTTCTTCAATTTTTCTCATTCCTCTCTAATTTTCTTCTCTCTCTCTCTCTCTCTCTCTCTCTCTCTGTGTGTGTGCTGTTATTTTTTCTGTATTTGATTCTTTCGGCTCTTTGATATTCTTTTGTTTTCATTCTTCTGCCGCTTGGAATTTTTTCCTTGTTCTACTGCTTCGTCTTTGAATTTTAATTCATTCGCTTATAGCCGAATAAATAAGGCTTTTGTGTTTAACATTTCGTTTTTTTTTCTTTTCGTCGCTCTCTACACCGTGGATGTGTGTATGTGCTATTCTTTTCTAATATATTTCGCTTTTTTCCACAGCTCTTGGTATAATACGATTTTTTTCTCTTTCCTCTCTCTCTCTCTCTCATTTCAATGTCTCGCTTTCACTTGTCGACTCTCTCCTGATCCGCTTGCTGATTGCGTGAAATGTATTTAAGAACTGACTATTGGATTACGATTTCTTTTTGTTGTTCGCTGGCTTTCATTCGGAAGCGCTTTTCTTCCTTAAAAGCATTAAAGTATTTAAATATAGAGACATACACACAGCAGGCATTTTCTATGTTACTTTTCCGTCGGTGGCACTTTCCTTCATTGGTTTTTCTTTATATTTACCATCGCTGATTCTTTCTTCGATTTTCTTCTTCAATTCGGACGGTGAGTGAGTTCAACCCTTTCGGATTTTAGTCGTTGCGAATGATTTTTTTAAATATACAAACATCAACCCCGAGCACAAATATACAATACACACACACTAAGTTCATACCCACCCAATCCCATGACCAAATAAAATGACTTGGAAATGAAATTAAATGCCCACAAAGAAATGGTCAAAATGTGACGTCAAGTAAATAAAATATATTTCAAGGTATGTGACTGTTGATTTTCCACTTGGTAACGATGTTGGGTTCGACCAAAAGTGAGCCCATACACAAGAGAAAGTGAGGGGGAGAGGTAGAGAGAGTGAATGAATCGGTGGGAGACGGTTAAGTGCAGGGAATTTTATTTTTGTGACCGGTTGTGAAGCTTATTTTTTATCGTTTGTTTTCGTACATTTCAACTGACCATTGTATAAGTGCGGACAAACATACGATCCGCTAAGCACACATACACACACCAGATATAAAATGATTTTATTCCTTAATTTACATTTCAGATGTGGTAAAAAGTCGGTTAGTCGTACGACAGCGAGAAGGAAAAGTGTTGACCACCAACCAGCAGTGGAAAAAAACATCAACAACTGGGTACGAAGTGGAAAAATTATGAAATAGCCAAATGAACGCGCGTTCACCGTATTTTATTGGTTTTGAAGAGGTTATTCGCTGGTTTAACTCCGTATATATAAAAACCATTGCATTTGACGGTAATGTTATTCGCTGTTTTTTTTCCTGCCCATTCCATTTTCATATACACATATTTTCGGCCGACTGTACAGTGTACACACACACACACACACACTCAGCTCTTTCTGCACGAGCAGAAAAACAAAGCTCAAAAGACATAAAAGCGCTACGCGGGACTTCTTGACCGGAATTTTTATGATTATGACTCACAAGATCTTTCCGTTTTTCGCACAAACAAACTCACACACACATATCCAGTCATAATGCAATGGTTAAACAAAAAACCGTCCACCACCACCACCATTCATATCATTGGATGATATACATATGCGTACATGGTATTAAACGCGCTTGCTGTCGGCAAAAACTCCGTCTCATAAATTAAGTGGCATAAAAACCACAAACACACAGTGCGAGTGAGAGGAAGGAGTGAGTGCGGCAGTCGCGGAGCTAAACCACGACGATTACATTCATACATTTGCTTTTATTTTTGTTTTTATATTGCCATTTGTTCCTTTCATTCCAGTGGCAATGACTTCATTTTTTTCCAACAATTTTTTTTTTATTTTTATTTTTTGTCGGCGAATTTTATGTAGATTTTCGAATTGTGAAAATACAACATAAGAAGAATGTTGTTCAAGTGAAACAATTCGTGAAATAAAAACATTGTTCACGAATCACGCAAAAATTGTACAGTGTTGAAATATACAAGCGGAAAAAAGGGAGATGATGATGATGACGATGAAAAACAGCTAGTAAGTTCGTATAAACGTAAAAACATGATGGAAATAAAAGTGACGACGGAAATGAGAGGTTGTGAACTGAATTCAAGCGACCGTAAACTCAAGCAAAATGACATAATAATGAGCAATAGAACAATAAATTCCATGAATCGGAATGGAAATGTGTGCATTCCGTGAAGTAGAGCAAAAGTAGCTCGGACTTGAAAACAGAGAATGAAGATGTTTTTAATGATGCACTTACCTAACAAAAAAACTTCTCGACTATCGGTCAACGGGGGCTTTCGTTGTGCATGGTTTGTTTTCCTATTGCTGTTGTTGCCGTCGCCGTTACTGTTGCCATTCCCATTTCCACTGTATGCGCTTTCGCGCGCCTCGGCCGCATTTCCCTCCATACTGTGGATTGGTATCAGCGGCGATATGCTTGTCAAGCATTTTACACGCATCAAACTATCCTCAAAATGTGAACTATCCAATTGCATGTGAAGACCCAAAACCGTTGTCACCAACCCATGCTGGTGCACAATCGGTGGATACGCTATCACTGATGAATCGTACACCTGTTTTATTTTCATCGGTTTTTTTTCAAATAAACGCACCAATCACCACCAGATAAACACAATGAAATGAAAGTGTAGAGAGAAAAAGAAAACATTTCATTGGCACAACTTGAATCGGCAAATGGAAATCAATATCTGACACAGATGCTGGGCGCAACCAACTGCTTGACACTTGCAACTCGGAACAAAACACACAATGAACATTGTTCATTGAACATGTGTATCGTAAAAAATTAAATATAAATTTATTCTAAAAAGCCGGCAGAACGATAAATAATGATTTATGCGCGCTATCGTCCAAAATATGGTAGCGAACAAAAAAAGGTATATAGAGACCGAGTGCTGCAGATGAAATGCGCCAGCAACTGAACGAGTATAAAAAACAGTGTAGAGAGCAGTTGGCTACATGGCATTTGGCGAACAGCAACATATCTATTGTCGAACAAACAACTTACCGCTATATCATTTATGAACCATTGTATCGAGCTGGAAGGATGCGATTTGCCCGATGTGCAATTGATATTTAATGTATCACCTATTTGATATTGGCTTTGTTCACCACTTATGTGTGGACCCTCTCGAGGTAAATCTGCTCCATTATGCATGGATTACAAATAGTCAAAAAGGGAGAGAAAAAAAGAAGTGAGCGAAAACTGACATTAGAGAAGCGAATAAAAGGAAAAAACTACAATCTATACACTTTTTTCTCCCTATATGTGGGTGTAGGTGAGTGAGTTTTTTGGTATCGAAATGGCATTTATTATGCATCATATTGTATGTATAGCGCGGAAAATGCTTTTTCTCTGCTGGTTCTGGTACTGCCGCTTGGGATTTTCTATTTTCTATTCCAATCTAAATTTAAATCATGTAAAAAATTCACAAACCGTTTTCCGTTCGATGTTGAGGTGGCTTGCATTACGAGTGCGATCACAGAGTGATAGAAACATTCAACTAATGGAAATATCAAATGGCAAAGAGCGCTGAAGATTACGTTCGACATTTAATTCGAAACTACTAGTTTCTTTTTTTCTCTCGCTCAACTCTCTAGCTCTGTTCTGTCGACGGGTGGAAGCGACAGTTCGAACTTCTGGCCCTCTATCGACTTAATTTTGAAGCATTCTGTCATATTCAATACACGACACTTGACAGCCATTGACAGTTCATGTTGTACACATTGTTTACAAAACAAGATAGCAACTAGTGAAAATTAACTGATTTTCAGGACTGAAATCAATGAGTTATAAAAGGGGCAGCAAATTTCAAATGTATTCAGATTTATTTTAAATAACTTATTTAAACGTAAAAATCGCATAGCGGTCACCAAATCGAATATAATAGAAATTATAGCCAAACAAATGAAAGAACGTATTACTCAAAAAAAAGCCGATGTTAGTTCTCAAAAACAGTTGTAGAGGGCCAGAATGATGAACATACATTTCTATAGTTTCAGTACAGAAATACGGAAATGCTTCCACCCGTCGTGTTCTGTGTGGTATTAATAAATAATTGCGCATTTATTTTAATTTCGCTGTACCGATGAACTGAACAGATTTGTGCACCGATTACTCGATGTTCTCTCTTGCATTTCCGATCGGATTTTTACTACGTTTTTCCACAATTTTGCCGATTGTACATGAAATGAATTCTACAACTAAACATTTTATCCACGGAAGTAGCGCTTTTTTTCCATCATTCTCTCTCGTTCTGGATGAGCACACATTTGTGATAAATCGAACATCAGAAAAAAAACAGCAACAATCAACAACATTCAGAGCTTATCTTTATCTTACTGTGGGCGTACATTTGTGCTCTTCGGGCTTGTGTGTTTTTTCTGTTGTTTACTGAATTCGATGACAGTTTATTACAAAGCATATGCAGCGGAAAAAGCGGTTTAGGCCCACAGATAAAACAAAACTATGCGAGGGATAAAATTGTGTTTACGGTCGCCGCTAAGGGACTTGGATTATTGAATTTTAAACGATTTGCGCATTGTAATAAATTCCCATTCGTAAAGTTGACTATGAAAAGCGAGAAGTTTTTCCATTTCTCCAAAACATAAAATATCATAACAAACATGTTGGGTTACGAGTTGTGTCGATATTGCGGGCACAAGTGAGAAGTCGTGTATATACGATTTGGATGCGAGCAAATGGTCGAACGAACGATAGTGTGCCGGTCTTTTTCAATGGAAGAAATGTGCTCACGTTCATGTGAAGGCTGTTGTTTGCATAGTCAAAGACGTGCTTTGGTTCTCTCATATCTTATTGAAATGATCGACATAGTTGGAATCAAAGTTTTATGTAAATTTTAATGTCTGGATGCATAAACTCGCTCTAAGTTCATAAAAAAAGAGAGCCGAACGGGCAGAAGGAAACAAGAATATTGAACAGAAGAAGAAGGAGACAGACAAAAACACACACACACACACACACAAGGCATTGACTAGTTCTGATCAACTCGACCAGTGCCCTCCGAATCCCCCTTTTAAAATATTAATAATGTTGAACGCTGCCAAAAACATCAAATAAATTCGGGCAAAATATTGCAAGCAGCAAAAGGCGCAAGTAATCGCTGTAGTGGCCACATAAAACTGAAAATTTCATTTCTTTGCCCAGAGAAAGTTTCTTTTGTTTCACTATCTGTACACTCTCTCTCTGTGTCTCTGTCTCACTTTCTGTCTTTCTCTAGTCCCGCACTCTCATTTTATGCAATAGCATGCCAAGTCAATACGAACCCGAACACACTATGAATAGAGTTTAAACTTCATCGGAATGAAAACCGAAAAACTTTCCTCTACATTGTATTGCATAATGGGTTCGAGACACAGAAAACCCCTCGAGTTAACTTAATTTACGATATTTTTTTCCTCTAAAAAATCGATGATACTTTCTATTCTCTCTGCGTTTTAAAAACGCCGTTTTTCGTCTTATTTTGTCTCGATGTCATAAATTTTGTTTGGTTTACTTACAGACTACTTCCATTCGTCCTTCGCCTTCAACGGAAGAAAAATTCGGTGCTTCGGCTGATATTTCACAACGGTAGACTCCACTTGATTTTATATTTAGCCGTCTTATCATCACTTTCACGTCATTCGATGATTGATGCTGTTAAAAATGAAATTGATAACCATGCATAAAGTAATTGTACGAAATTGGCATAGATTTTCCACAAAAATTTCCAAAATTCCAAATAACAATCTATCTATTCATATATTGAATTTTTTTAAGTTAGCTCCAATTCACATGTATTTCAAATGCATAATCAATTTTAATTATAACATTCAATTGACACATCAGAAAAAAAACGACATGACTTTTGTTTCAATTTGCAACATGTTTGTGTTTAAAAACGTGCTTATTCTCGAATCCATCCTATATCTCGAACATGTGGAAATATTTTGCATATTACATATTGAATTATTTTGTTCAATTATATTAAACACATTGCACACCTTTTAATTGACGAATGTCGCATTTTGAGTATTTTTTCTCTTGTTTCGTCTGTATTTTGTATTCGTTCGATTGGATACAAGTAAAAAAGACAACTTTGTTGTCATCAATTCAAATAAATTCATTTCTCTGCATATTAAACTGTGTTGTATTCTCTCAATAAAGTTTAAAGTTGTTCAATGAATTTCCGACAACCAATCCCTCGACTCGAACAATAATAAATAATGAAAATTGCATTGAACAACTCAATATAAATTGGAGCATCAATTTAAACTTAATTTTCCACTGAATTCATTTGATGCAATGAATTTGCTTCTCAACGTAACCAACACATCGCAGCATAGTTCATTGAAACTATGGCAACAATGTAGACATCTGATGATCCAATGCACTGCTTTTTTTCGACCAGAAGCGAAAACCATGAATAACAACAGAAAAGTGAAACTAATATTTTATCATTATTTTTCATTGTGCAATAAATTGCGTTCACAAATAAAAGTATAATGAGAAAATATGCCTTGGTTTGTTGTCACTAAATGAAAAAAAGAGTTTTAAGCATCCAGTTCATTGTGCGTTCGTACAATTATTTATGTTTAGTTTTAATACCGGGATTGACAATGACACATCGTTAACAAGCCACCACCGGCAAAAGGACTCGCCGAATGTCAACCACCTTTTGGCATCAATTAGGGGAATTGTTCTAATGATGTTGTGGTCGAACGCTCAGAAAGTTCTACTCACGGATCAGAGCCTTCCATATCCAACTACCTACGGTTGCTGCTATTATTGAAACTAACGAGGTCAACAAGAGAGAAACAAATACTTTTTTCCCGGAATAAAATACACGATTCTTGCGTTGAAACGTTGAATAATAAAATTTATTTGGATATATCCGTTGGAAATGTTCTAAATTGTTGTGAAACATTCAATTTTCTACTAAAAGTATTAATGCAGTTTTCGTTATTGTTTTCATCTCTCAATACCAATTCACGAACGCATATTCGTATATCGCAGTTGACAAAATATCTAATTTGTGTTTTATAACACAACCAACAATTGACCACATGCTCAAAATGTTTGGATACAAGTGGCTTGGTTCCAACAGGAACCTAATTTGATTTTTTTTTCTTTTCCTTTGAGGGATAAACCTCAAAATAACCCCATTTATGGAAAGCATACGCAAAAACGATAAATGATACTTGGGTTATTTCGTGGTTTTTTTTTCTCACTCCAAATAATCGCGCGTTAACCTTTGGGAAAAAATCGCATTGAAAAACTCATTGTGATCAGCCTACTGTAGCGCAAATTTAAATTAATATGATACTCTGTTCGTAAACCGTGAAATAAATTGGATGCGGAAATAAATTTCCAAGGAAGAGAGATAATGAACGCAAGGCAAGAAGATGGTAAAAAAACGAAAAGCGTAATGCCGGAATTTAAGAAGATGCTGAGGATAAGCACAACACAAAAGACGTGGAGAATGTGTGCGCGCTCGCGCTCGTGCTCGATGAAGAGGCAACGTTGGCGTGGGGGCGGCGATGTAACATTTTTTTTGCTTGTGTCTGTGGTTATTTCATAAACGATTAAAATAGCAGAAATCATATATATAAAACGAAATGAATGTTCCATCTTCATAATATTTTAAGTACTAGATATTTGTCTCTCTCTTTTCCGGCGGTTGTTCGGTCGCTTGTTTACCGGTCGATGTGGCTTTTATGTATCCACAATTTAGTTCAATGATTGAGAGTGAAAGAGAGAACGAGCTTTGTGCGTTTCTTTTTCCATTCTTTTCTTTCAATTGATGCTTCATTGCATCAGATTAAAGTTGCGTCTGGTCCTAAATTGTATTTTTATGTAGAGCTCTTTTTATAACAAGCGAAGGAAGAAGAAAAAAAAATATACAAAAAAGTTGACAAAAAAATGGTTGAAAAGAATAGAAGACGCTTTTGGTCGAGAGAGAAAACCAAAGAAGAAGAAAAACCATGACCGAAAGCAATATATTAAATATAAAAAGAAATGAGAACTGGAGCTGTTAGCATAATGGAACGGTATGACATTTGAAGTTGGTGTCACTGTCGACGCGTTCATTTTTTTTTTCGCTTTCTTCATCATAAGAAATGCTTTTGTGAACATGCACAGTACAATACAGTGATTGTGATACTTACATCAACGCGTACACCATCCACTCGATAGCTTTGTTGCGGTGGATTGGCCTTCGGTACGTAGCGATAAAATTCCTGGTCATAGAGTAATTCATATCGTTAGAGACAGTTTGGTTCTATCTTATACAAGTTGTTTTTATATTTTATCTTACCTCATTATCTTTGTACCATTTCACCGCATACAGTGTTTCCTCTTCATCCGACGAAATATCGTCAATGGTTCCGGCACCGCCGCCGTTGCCATCATCGTCTCTATTTCGAAGGTGATCAATTCCATTGTTATCGTCTGATATCGATGTATGTATTGATCTGTGACCGTAATCCTTATTGTTACTGAAACGGTTGTGATAATTTCGGCTGCTGCTACTGCTGCTCTTCAGCTCGTATTGGCATTCAAGCAACGCCGCTTCGCCATGAAATTTGTACGTGGGTATGACGATTTTTGTCAATTCCAAACTAAATGCGTCTGCAAACAAAAGAAAGAGGAAATCTCTTTGTTAATCAAAATCTGTATAAACGATAGGCGAGAATGTGTATATGAATGGGAAACGGAACACGAATCGCATTAAAAATGAACCCCAAATGTGGAGTGTATGCGTGCGACAATGTCCATAAGCCATACATCATCATAATCATCATAATCATCGTCATTATTATCATCTCTTGACTGCTATTAAAACAGTTTTAAACGGAAATAATAATGGACTTAGTCGATGAACTTTTGACACAGGTAACGGACAAATTGTATTTCGTTGGAAAATCAGCTGCATTGAATGTATTATTATTGATACGATCTCTGGGATGCATTTAAATCCTCTAATGGGTAAATATTCTCAATGGCTCTATTATTTATTCGCCACGGTCTTGCTTAATTAAAATCAATTATCAGATAGTTTATCGGGAAAAATGGAAAGAGCCTTTCATACATAGTTGTCACTTGTACCAAGGCATTTGCTGGCACTACCTCAACAATGAACATATTGTAGTTGCCGTGTGAGAACTAATAAATTCTTAATATCCATAATCTTCAACTTTCAATTATCACTCGCATTTTATCATTTGTGGTATTGTCAATATGGTTCAGACTGTGTTATCTGAGGCTTCGATTAGCGATCTAAATATAATGAATTAATCGATTTTGCCTCTATTTGATATTCGCTTGGCGTCTATTGTGTTCGAAATGTACGTGGGTGTATTGTGGGATTGATGTTTTTTTTCTCATTTGGTTTGCCGTTCGGTTGAAAATTGTTCATCAATAACAACAAGTCCTACTAAATAATTTACCAAATTCACCGAAGATTTGTTTCGTTCCGCTGTTGCGCTGATACTAAGGGATTTGCCTGTCTGTATTTCCATGTTCGATTTCAATTTCGATTCTCTTTTTTCTCACCCTATCTGTCTCTCTCACAATCAATTTCCAAATATTAAATAATACTCTGACTTTTCGACGGATCGATGTGCCGCGTCATCCATCCATGTGCTTTTGATTTTTAATTCATGGAATTTTGAAATTCGTGATACGCTGGGATTTTGTAGTCGGATAATAGTAATAATCAATTCACTGAAATGAATTTTCTCTCTCCCCCATCTGATCGTTATGGCCATGCAAAGGAGACACGGCACGGCACGGCACACATTGATACTATAAATAAGAACATACACACACACTCACCAAATTTCAATCTACATGAAAAAAAGCACTCGTAATGCATGCAAACTCTTGATTTTTTTGCATTTTTCTTCTTTCTGTGCCATTTTTATGTTCTCCGCAGTAAATATCCGAACGACAGCCATTCTCGATAAATGAGCAAATAGAAAATTTGGTACATACACCAACGGCATGGGAAATTGTAGCTTTGTTCTCAATTCGTTGAAACACACAACGGCAAAAATAGCCACTTGAAATTGGTTTTTCGGGGCAATGTATGAACAGTAACTACCCCGTTGGCCACATTCACACTGTTTACCAAGTGGACGAGTTTTTGAGCGAAGAGAGGATTGCGACGATTCGTGCTAGTTCCAAAACCAATGCAAGTGGTAAAATTGCAATTTGTATGCTTTTTCCCTATGTATATTCTCTCTCTCTCTCTCTCTCTCTCTCTCTCTCTCTCTCTCGCAGGATGTACTCTCAGAGTACTACTCTGTTCGTAACGACACACCATATCTCTCGATATCATTGTATTGGTAAATATTATGGTTTTCGCGCGATGCTAACTTTTCTCCCAAACGAATCGGAATTGAAACTTCCGAATCCGTATTTATTGTATTTTCTATTTCCGCACACGTTTGCTGTGCTCGTCGAGTGAACCATACCAACAAAAGCAAAAGATATATGAGATATGTAAATATTGGTTGCCATCGATTGGATTCGATACACATCACATTTTTGGAATTTCATGGTAAAATATTTTGCCGGAGTATTTAAATTGGCTTTAATGCGACAGTCAATACAGACAGAGACAGTTAAGCGCAAATCTCTGCCATAATATCAAAATGTAAGAGATGATTTCTGTTTTTTTTTTTTAAATTTGAATTAAAGGGAAATTGCCATGGATGCCATCATCAGTCGCAGACGAACTTTATTATATATTGAGTGTGGAACAGAATTATGGATAAGTTGGTTGAAAGTTTGTTGTTTCTTGTGGTGAATAAAATCCACTTAAAAATTTAATAAGAGCACTGGATGGAAAATGTGACGGCCCATGTAGTAGAGCGTATACCTATACAGAGTATTCAAACGTCCACTCAAATGAGACTCATCAAGTTTTAACCACGAACAACAGTTTCACTGCAATTAAAATACGATTTTCTTTTGAAAAAGAAACCATAAACGTGAACAACTCAACAGTGTGTTTAAGTGCTTTTTACTTCATTTGGAAACAAAGTTTTAAAAGTGCATACACTGCACTGCACCGCATATTGTGCCATTGGGAGACATAATCTCAATTTAGGTCAGAAAATCCGATAGATATTAATGATTAATCTCTGTTCCCAAGAGCGAACACCATTTTACTCATACTCTATTGCCATTTCTTTCCCTTTTTCTATTTACTTTTGAAACCATGCCAATTTATCCGATTTATCAATATAAATTCCGGACTTTTATTTGGTACAATGTGCTAAAATGCAATTTTAGAGCACTGAATAGCATGATTTGCTGGTTTCATATCCGATTGCAATTGGTGCGTGACATTTGAATGGATAACTTTGGCCGCACACTTACCACGATTATATCTGCCAAAGCAAAAGTATGTGTAATTTTTGACGTTGCCACAGAAATGGTTGCCACATGTCGCACGTGACTGTGCCACATATTTAGTGTCTATGTGTGTATGCAAAAACTGTCACATATTCTAATCGCGGAATTGCTCCAAATTTGCAAATAGTTTAAATATAGGAAGTATGACATACAAAGTAAAATTGTCTGTTTCAAGGTTTGGTTTTTGCTCACTCATATCATTTTTGGAATATATATATGAATGAGCAATGTGCTTTATTCGTTTTAACCCTCAACTGCATAAGCCCGCCTTTTGGCGGGCATCATTTAAACACCTGTATAATGTGAATCGTACGGCGGATGACATTGCTTCAAGGGGAATTTTTATTTGTCAATGTTTTTTCTTTATTTTTGTCTTTGGCGTCATTTGTTTATGTCGTACGATTGGTGAGTTATAAACAAAAATGTGAACAAAAACGAAAATTTGACAAAATAAATTATTCGGTTTCCAAATTAGACATATTTTTGACACTTTTAAACAATGGATTTCATTGTTCTCTGACTTATTTCTATCGCATTTCCTGACTAAACCATGGGATATCTAGGATTATGAATATTTTTTTCGTTATCTATGGCCAAAAATCAACCAAATACCAGTACTCCCAGTCCTAGGAAAAATTCATGCAGTTGAGGGTTAATTTTGAAAAGACTGTCAAATAATGAATTTGAGCCTTGTCATACATTTAATTTATACCGAAAATTGTTCTCTCCAAAACTATTTTGAATAGCATTCGATTGAATAGCTAGTAACCGTCATCAACTATGAATGGATCACAGTTAAATGATGACATAACAAATCAATGTTGAATGCTACGGTGGAAAAAGTAAAATAGCAAATCCGATTGTAATTAAGAAGAACTCCGGAAAAAGCTCGTTTCAACCATTTCCGTGGAAAATCGCTTCTTTTTGGCCGCAAAAATAGAAATCCTCATAAAATAGTCATAAAAGCAGTAAGTGTTTTTTCGACGATTTTATGGAATATGTATTCGAAGTTCTTTTTTTTTCAATAAGTGAGAAAGGGTATTGGTTATTGTTGCTAGAATGGACTGAAAGATTTATCGATTTGCATAAAATTCTTAATGGACTTTTGTATTACGTTTTCACTCTGAATTATGCGCAATACCAAAAATAGAAAAGCAAATAATTTTTTTTTCATTCGAATCGAAAAAGCTTTCACTTACATTTATAAAAGACATACAGAGAGAAAAGTGAAACAAATCAATTGCCATTATTGCCAAAGCGGGAAAATGGAAATGATTTTTCGAGGCTTTCGCAATGGATATACACAAATACATGATTGTAAATTGGCTTTTTCGTGGATGTACCGACCATTTAATTGGCATACATTTTGCATAATTAATGGGCAATGAGAAAAACTAAATGAATAAACGGTTATTGAACCAGAAATCGAACAAAAGAGATAGAGATAATGTCCCATTTCAAATGATTGCAATGGAATAATACAATTCCGTTACACATGGTTTGTTGCGTTTATTTGTTGTGGCATAGGAATCGATTTCATTTTAAATTCTGTTTTTTCTTTCTCCGATGTTAATTGGTGGCTTTGCATGTGTTTGGCTCAGCTTCAACAAGAGGCCGTGCCGCGCATACGACGCAGTTGGATGCAAAGTGGAAATGGTGGGGAGAAAATGAAGAGATTTAATCGAGCGCGATATATGAATCAAATTGAATTTAATTGACACATTTCACGAGCTGAATACGATTTTTAATTTCTTCAGTGTCGTCAAATCTCTCGCATCACAAAAGTGGATGATTTGATACACGCGCGTAAATTTATTGCTTCATTAAATCCATTGCACACGCTCTGTCTCACATGAATTTATGTACATGTGAGCTGAGCGCTGCACATCGCGCGCGTCACATAGTCAACACAAACACACACACACACACACACACACACACACACACACACACACACACA
>NW_022595253.1:3389566-3439460 GCF_009176505.1 Sitodiplosis mosellana
CACACACACACACACACACACACACACACACACACACACACACACACTTAGCATCCCCGAGCAATGCCACGAGATCGAATCTGCTCCATTTACTCCAATCTCCATAAAGAGTACATTATAACCGTACTCATTATATGTGTACGAAATCATAAAACCACTTTACACATGTTCTTCTTGCAAAAATCCACTCTCATCGCATTATCGTTATGAAGCATACAAAAATATAAACTAATTTTTGCTTTTATAATTTTATATATTCACTTTTGTATGTATGAGTGTCTTGTCTGGAGTGAAATCGGCATGATTCAGCCAGCAACACCAACAACAGCAACAGCAGCAGCAAGCAAAGCTCGCCTTGGGAATGCCATAGATCGAATTGATATGAAACGGTAATGGAAACGATTCGCAAATATTTTTCACGTCGCACGACAGACTTACTTCCCGGCTTTACCATTCAAAAGTCATTAAATATGTATATAACAAGGCATTTTTGCAGTTTGAATTAACTTTATCTATACATTCGACTTAGACAAACCAGGGCACCGAGTGAGAAGAAGAGAGAGAGCGAGGGCAATAGAATATGAGGAAAGGATTGAGCCTACAAATGGATGGTGTAGCTCGTACAAACCGTTTTTCATTCTCTCACGGCCCACAACCAATATGTAAAATCGTGTTTTGAATATTGCTTAATCGGATTAATTCGAGAAGAAAATATGCGCTCCAAATTTACATAAATGTTGTATAAGCAATTACGCTTTTGTATGTGTAACGCAAGGCAGCAAATGAATGGCAAAGAAAAATCAGCAGGAGATCGGTTTGGGAATAATCGCACAATTGTATGGCAACGGCTGCAGCAGCAACAGCAGTAGTACAGCCTAAACATGCTGGGAACATTTTGTGGCAATTGGTTATTGGCTTGGCTTGCCTCGCTTTCGGTTTGTTCGAATTGGATAACGAAATATGTCGCCTTTTATCTCATGGCAGCAGTGTATATGTGCTCTCGTGAACCGAGAGAGCCACTGATTGTGCGAAAAGTTTCATGTGCGTCTTTGCACCAAAGCTCCGCTCGTGCACAGATGAATATAATTACGAAAATCAACACCAACACCACCACCTCCAACCAGCCGACGACCGAAAACCAACGAATAAACGAGTGAGTGGGAACAATGTGCCAGACTTTTCAATAATGATGAAGTGTAAATGAATGGAACAGCATGGCAGCTACGCTCAAAGTTATAATCTCTGCTAAAAATCCCCATGCCAGAAAATTAGAAAATTTTGCCGCTTATCGCTAATAACTACACTACTAAAACCACTGAATAAATAATAAAATCATATGTTGTGTGTGTGTGTGTGTGTGTGTGGGAGTGTGCTTTAATGAGAAATGTTGTTAATAGGTTCTTTCAGTAAAGCCCCATTAACTGAATTATTTTATCAATTTAACCGATGATAATAAACGACTTGATTGCATTAGTCAAGCATATTCCGAAGCCATTCTTTGAGTTCCATTCAATGTGTGTTTCTGCGGTGGGGATATTGTGAATGATTCAGAGTTTCACTCTCTATGAAGAATGTTTCGCCGATTTCATTAACATTTCCATTTCGGTTTTTATTAAATATTTCATAGAAGAATACATTCATTTGACCATTTTCAGGCCAATGAAAGGAATGTTAATGAGCATTTAAATTGGGATAATAGACAAACCTCATTTGTGCTCAAAAAGACAACGGGAATGTAAAGGGTCAACATAACAAAGGAATGTGATGATATAAATGCGTTGCAGTTTCCCGGTAAAAATATTTGATAACCTGTCTGAAAACATAGCAACTATGTATTAATCAGTGTCAGCAGTTAGGAGTTGGCAACACATCCAGAGGAGATATGACGCATTACGCACATCAATGCCACTTGATTCTGTTTTTTTCTTAATTCACTCACTGTTTGTTTATAATTAATTATCGAAAAGTGTTTTGTGTTTGTCTTCATTCGTACATTATTCGTCATAAGCGCGCGATTGGCTGGTTGGTTGAATAGTTTTTCGATGGCACACAAGCTGGTTCGAATGAGTTTATTGCCGCTCACGACCAAATCCAGTGAGTGTTTTTAGTGTATGAAAAGTGTGCGTTACCAATGCATATTAACCAATCCCGAATAGTGCTACCACCAGACGTGCTCAATCTCATTTTCGATTATTACATTTAATGCTTATGAATTTTATAGCAATCGTAATATATTTTTCCCTTCTAAATCGTTAATATTGTGTGTTGGTTTCGTGTCAATTTCCATTTTCCATGTCTTTCGACTTTTAACGGAAACGCCGCCGAAGTACACATTCACGCATGAACGTCAAGTCGGTGGTGTTTGCATGGCAACCGAAACGCAATATATGAGTTGGAAAAAAAGAACTAAAAAAACTAGTCATCAGCCAGGGTAGAGGAAAAAGACATAGTTGTGTTGATTTGGCTGGCGATGCGAAGGGCATATGAAATCATATCAAAATCCACCCGTTGTTCAATGCGCTGTTGTTGTATTTGAATTGAATTCGGATCGAGAAATGGAATGACTCCCTTTGTTTAGTCGCTGTTATTGTTTTTTTCTTGTTCTTCTCTCCTTTCACTGCTCTCTTTTGCCGTGTTCGACTTTGTTATGTTTGGGTGGTTTTTTTTAACTATTTTTTCTCTCTTTCTCCCTTTGTTTCTGGTTCTTTTTTTGTTTGTTACACTTTTCTTACGGTTTTTCACCATTTTTCAATAAGTGTATTTATCCTTGTGCATATTCTGCTGTTACCGTTCCCATTTGAAATGCTCGTTCGGTCGGAACAACTCTCATTGTTGTGTGTATATATATGGGCGCTTGGCTGTGAGCAATTTTCCCATTTCATTTCATTGTGCGGTTTTCTTTCTAGGTCATGATTATAATAATACGCACGAATGTTTCGTTCACAGAACAAAACAAGTGAATTTTCCTCCGAATATTCCCCGGAACTGATTTTCAATTGGAAACATTTTTGTGTGGAAGAAACATTCATACGTCTTTGGGTTCAACTCAAAACTCAATGAGAAAATGTGATTTTCGGATGAGGTTTTTCACGTCTCTATTGTTATGAGAGAGAGAGAAAGCGAGAGTATAACGATTTTATGATGATCAGCATATCGTCTGGCAGTGAAAATTTTTGTGCAAGAATGGAGCATTTAAATTTTGCGCATTGTTCGACGAGAACATGTTGATTCATTGTTATTAGACTGTTATTTTAAGATACGGCATTACACGGTTTTGATATTTTCCTGTGTGTGTATGTGTACTTGTTTGAGCTTAAATGTCGTTTGTTTCTCGATTCCCGTGATGCATTCTAAGCTCGCAAACGACATGCATCGGCACTATAAAGCTAATGATACAACAGAGTATTGTTTATGTTAGAATTTACACGCTACCTATGGCAATATGGAAAAAGAAGACAATGAACACAACACCGAGAGGAAAGAAAACAAAGTCGGAACAAGACATCGATCTGGTTACAGAAACGCGGTGACATTGCCAACAACGAATCACATGAACAATTTTTCTGCGAGACTATCATCTTGCTTGGAGAACAAAAAGCGCATCACAGACACATACACAACCATCATCACCACTGCCATCCTTCCAGCCCCAACTCCAGCCAGGTGCAGCCACATAGTACAAGCGCAATTTATGACACACACAAAATTCTACGTTAACACCCCAACATGCACCAAACAGCCTTATTACACATATAATTTATACTGTCTTTTTCCAAAGCATTTGATGTTTTTGTTTTCTAAGTAGCAAACAGCGAACGCTGAGTTCTGCTTCACTCTGTCGATACATGGCTGATGTTATGCCAACAACACACTAAGAGTTTTATGCACTCTATCTATTCGCCGCTCTATCGTTTTTCTCTCTCTCTCTTCTACCTCATATTCATAAACAGGACGCGCGTACGACATATTCACACCAAGAACGAAGCAAATGATAGGAGAGAAAGTGGAGAAAAAAAGAACAGTTAGTAATAAACAAAACGAAAAAGCCACCGACAAAAAGCTACTCATACATACACACACAAATGTTGAATACAAAAGAAAAATGAAAACTAAAGCATAATCAACAGCAACGTGCAAAGCTCCTCTTCTTCTGCCATGAGAGAGACACAGCGAGAGCGAAAGAGAGAGAGAGAGAGAGAGAGAGAGAGAGAGAGGAGGAGGAGGAGGAGGAGAAGTCGAGATAGAGAAGAGTGAGCGGATAATGTAGAGAAGAAAATATACTGCATTGTAACGTCAAGTACCACTGAAACCAAATCAAACCGAAAGCAAAACAAAACAAAAACTCGCATCTATTTTCACCCGTGAAATATGCACACGTTGAGTGAGTGCATTTGAAAATGGTAACTACTCGCTATGGATGAAAATAATGTATTCATCCTTGACAACACAAAGTACCAGGAAAGAAAACGAAAGCGAGAAGCCTTGCTAACTGCATACTCCATACACTATTCATTCTCGTTCTAGCTCGTTTTCCCTCTTTTCCTCTCTTTCTACATAATAATGCATGCATTTTACCAAGTACAAAAAAAAGCATTTTGTGATGATGAAAAGCCCAACTCTTGTCATACATTCTGCAGAAGCATAAACATAAACATACACACATAATGTTACAGAATGAGCCTCATATTCAATGGTAGCACAACCGATAGTAGCAGCTAAGAGAATTGATGGTATAACCGAGCAACAGCAGAGCGGGAGAGAGAAAGAGAGTAAAAGCAAAAGAGGAAAAACAAACCAAAAATCCCGAAGTACATAAATATGTTAAACAACATAAAGAAATGTGAACTACGGCAAATGAATAAATGAATGAATGAAAACCGAATGTAAGCAGAATAATAAGATTGTGCAAGTACAACAAGCAAGCGAACAACCGAAATGAACCAACACACACACACACACACATACACACAAACACAAAACAACGATTCGGAATATGACGATCACTTGTAAAGGCTGATGATGTCAATGGTGCAGCATTTGGCCCGTCGCTTGTATTTTATAATATTAGTTAGATATTTTCTTTTATTTTTATGCTTCCTGCACGATGATGATGTATGTGTTGGAATATTGCGCTTTGATGTGTAAATTCCTTGCATGCAGAAAAAGCAGTGCTCATAGAATCTAGCTCTTTCTCCTACTCTCTGTATGTATGTAAGTTTTGAACATATTCGTTGGTTTCGTCTCGACGATTGTGTCTAATGCGCGCGTTCGCCTCTGGTATAATCTCAACATATAAGAACCAAAGACTCTTATGCTCTACATTGTTGTTGTTGTTGTTATTTCAGTTTAGAAACTATATTTATTCAAACATCATTGTTTGTTTCGTTTTGAAGTAAAAAAAAGTATCCGTATTTCCGTTTATTATGCGCATTGGGGCAACATGTTCATGAAACAATAACAAAAACATTGCACTAATTACGAATGCCAACAGAAGCGAAAAAACATATCAGTACGCTGCTGTTTTTTTTTTCTCACTTGACGAATAGTGGCATTTGAGTTTGTCGTATCCAAACTGGCTCCACTCAAGTGAAGAATTAGTGATTTTGATTTGGAGTACATCAACTATGAAAAATCATCACATTGCTCACTTTTATGCTGTTTTCATTCGTCCAAATTCGACGGACACATATTTTTGTTTTGAGAGAACGAAACTAAACGATAAATATTATTTCACTGCATATTTGCACTGGCATGAGTTGCCTTTTTTTTTATTTGTGTTTGCATTTTATTAAAAATAAATTCGCAATCAACAATGCGAATTGAGTGAAAAGCGTCGCCGCAATAAAGAGTAAAATTAAAAATGACAACCAAACAGAGATCCACATAGGCACACGAGCGCACACACGCACACACGCACAAACAAATATGCAATGGAGGAAAATTAAATATCCCACCGAAAACAATAATTTATTACGTATTTTGGTCATGTGGTATGTCGCTCACCAGCAAATCGTATCATGTATATCAGTTTGTGCATCTCTGATGGCATAGTGACTGCCACTGGCTCAGTCACTCATTGTTGCGATACGTATTTGCGCTTGGCTGTTCCATATTTATGCACACATTGGTTGCAATATCTACGGCTGTGACTCGTCTGCGATGCATGAGTCTCATATACACATAAACACACATTGTATGGCTTATGCAATATTTCATTTCAATTTCCTTGAAAACAGAGCCGCATGTAAAACATGCTGCTTTTCATCATTCACAATCACACATGATTTATGGGCAAGAGGCGAGAAAGAGGTAGGTAATCGTCAGTCAGTCAGTCAGTCAGTCAGCCAGCTAGCAAGCGACTAAGTGAAATAGTTCTTATGAAAGTGGTGTTGCATATATAGTTTGTACAGTGAAAATGTAGCTGTACGGTACATATGTACATGACTTCAACATGATATTAATAATCGCAATATTGTCGCTCTTAATTTTGATTTTCCCTTTCAGTGTGTATGTACCTCCATCCAACGTTTTTCCTTGTCATTTCCCTCTCTCACATTGTGTAGAATCCCATGTGAAATTTTAAATAGTTTTTCTTCCATGTTTCGCGTATATTCAAATGTCACAGATGTATTTCTCTCGTACATCCCAACCAATCCATTCCTGCACGATGGTGTACGTAGCCATCATGTTTCGAAAAGTGGGCGCTTTTGCGTTGTTTGGTTCGTGTTGTGATTGTGTTACGAATCGTTTCGATAAATTTTCCGTCTTTTCGGCGGTTCTCCGAAAAATCAACTTAAAGTGCTCGAGAGAGAATTTCGTTACTTTTTACCATCGGAAAGTATAAATTTATTAATAAATGGAACACGTAATAAGTTTGCGTCAATTAAGCTTTAGCCGCGTTCGTTTCGTTTGATAGTGCTGTTGCCAATTAAATTCGATAAAACGCGTTGGTCACCCCACATTTCCTCTCTCTCTCTCTACTTCTCTCTGACCTTTATCCGTGTTGACTCGGTGCTTCGTTCGTTTGCGCAAACTGATATGCTTTCGAAAACCTCTCGATTCATTTTTCATTTTTCCCTTTGGCGTGCCACGAATGAATAATACAAAGTGGCACATATACACAAACAACAAAATGCTTGATTGTGTTCGGAATGTAGGCGAGCTTTAATGTATCCATAGCTTCTATGTGCGTTTGGTTGTGCGTGCAATTGTGCTCTTTGTAGCATGAATAACTTTCACATGGGAAAATGAAATCGGCGTTTCGACCAGATTTTGTGTTTGGTCGACGATTCGATGGTCGGTTTTTTGTTATGGTTGGTATGTGTGTGTGTGTGTGTGTGTGTGTGTGTGTGTGTGTGTGTGTGTGTGTGTGTGTGTGTGTGTGTTCAGTAACAACATACAAACACACAGATTTCTCTACACAACACACGCTATACGTAATTAGAATTATGATTCAGCAATAAATTCATATCGAATATAATCAACGCCACTGGCACATCGGCCACAACAAAGCGTTCCGATGGTGGAAAAGCCAAAATCTAATCGCTTTGGTTTAATTGCATTTTTATGAGTTTTGTGTGCGAACGAGAGCCGCGCACACCACTCGTCTCATTCACTTATGGTGATGGACTGAAACAGCAAACGAATGAGACCATGAATGTGTGGACAGTGATTGCTTTTGTAATTGCAAAAGTGAATCGTGCAAATTCATGTAAAAAAACCAATCATAGATTCAAATTGATACTTTTTTATACTCATTTCACTGCCACATATATAATTTGTACCATTGTGCGCGAGGGGATGGACGCTGTTTTTGCAAATGTCGAATCATTTCGGCACATGTTTAATGCATAAAATTGACCATATTTAAATTTGATGAGCGGCCGTCATCCCTGCATTATCTATTCAAATTGAAATCCATAAAAAGCGCTGCCTTTTTTTATGAAAAATTAAATTCGCTTATTGACGTAATCAGGCAAACGAGAGATAGAGTCAGTTAGCTTGTTAATTGATGGATATTGTGCACATTGAATTGAATGTCATCATTTTCTAGTTGAATTCCAACCACCGAATGCTTTTTATGCCATTCTAGGAGGATTGTCAGAGCAATTGCATCGAATGAATAGGTAAAATGAAGAATTGGCAATTCGGGTTCGTTCGCATATTTTTTAGCACTACATGAAATGTAGAGCTACTAATCTGGTTTTTTTTCCTAATACTTTTTCGAGCCATGAACAGAATTAGAGTGGGTTTCAATTTTATGCTTATATTTTTTATTCAATTTAAACCAGAGGCAGTCTGTATCTTTCAAAAAAGAAATTAAACCAAGATCTTGTAATTCATTATTGAGATAACTGAGAAAATCTTTTTTCTGTACCTACTTTGTTGCAAATATATATCTTTCGTACTATGCTTTTAATACATAGTGTTATTAAAAGGGACGATTTTTAAAGATATATTACTGCAAAGTTACTTCGATGAAATACATTTCATGTAGTGCCGTACTGCGATAAAAGCCTATATAAACAATGTTATTATATTTGACAATATTTGACTCGATGTCAATGACGATGTGGCAGCGCCACCTATAGAGATTCCTTATTAAAATAAGTGGAACTATTGGGTGCGTGCACCATATCGTACGTAAATTTTCAATATGGCAGCGCCCATAGAATTGAAAAGTTAACCGATTTCATAGTCGCAAATTATCGCTGTACGTGTAGTGCGCAAAAAAGTAGTTTGTTGTGAAACAACAAAATAGAATAAGTAAATAAAATCTCAAGAACGCAGAGTGGAGCGAAGCGGTCTTGTATTCTCTCGGTGGACTTCAATGTGGATTTACTTTCTGTCAATACGAATGTCACGATGAAAATAAATGATCGGTATGTATGACATGTAATGGAAAAATGCACAAGAGCCAAAAAAAACACATGCCAACTCTGGGGGACGTTCTGCAAACGAAGAAGGAAGAAGAAAAAAACAAGAAATGGAACTATTAATAACTTACCTTTTAAAATACAACATGTCGTTAAAAAATAAATGATCATAATATTCGTCATCGTTGCGAGATGTCCTTTCTTCTCCGTTTTTTCTCCTTGCTGCTCCAGTAGGTGCTCTACACGTTTCGACAATAATTCAAATACGATTGCAGCTTAAAAGACGTGCACTCCGCATAGCATATAGCACGGGAAATCAGAGAAATGCTGATGGAGATCGCGTATATTTCTCTTCCGGTCGTTTTCTCTTAACTTTATTCGAAGCGCGCGGCGCGCACACTTTTTTTCCTCCTTTCTTCTCACACTTGCTCTCTCGTTCTTCGTCTGTCTTTCCCTCCGTTGATTTTTTTTCTGCTGCTTTTTCAAGTCAGTTTATTATTTCTATTCGTTTCCGTCTGTTGCTGCTAGTTTTCCCAACCGAAGTTTTCGCTTTCAGTTTCAATTATTTTATTCTTTTGATTTATTGATCTCCTGGTTGTTGCTGTCGTTTGGCTGCCTTCGCAACCATTCACGTGCACATACAGAACATTCTCTATTTTACGAGTCTCCGTTTGCTTTTGTCGATGGTATGTGTGGGTGTATTTTGTTGTTGTTGGTGAGTCGAACGCCTGAGCTCACCGCATTCATTACTTATTATATCCCATAGTAGTTAAAGCGTGCATAAAATACGTAATATTCATTTATAAAATGGCGCGTTCAATACATCGAAAACTGACAACAACCACTTCGAAAGCTTTCTTTCGTTTTCCTCCCGCTTCCACTCTCTCTCTCTCTCGTTCACTGGTTTTCATACAAACGAAAAGACACACATTTACCAGATCCAGCGAATGGTTGCTTGGTTTGTTCGAGCATGGGAAAATGTCTGAACTATTCAAGATATACTATTCTATATAAAATGTAAGAAAGGAGCTGGAATAATATAGAAAAAAAGAAGAAGAAGAAGGAGCAACATAAACACCAGGACGTACGGGCGTAGAAAATCAACAAAAGCAACGGAATAGCACTTATGAAAACTATGCACACATACACTTAATCATGTGTTGTGAGTGGCAGCAAGCGAAACTATCAAACAGTTTGCCCGAAGTGAGCGCTTTGCTTGTTTTTGTAGTTCGTTTATTCACTTAAAAACTTCGACTTCTGGTCGTTCTCTCTGTATTTCGATGGGATCTTTCGTTTTGAGCCCCGTTCCCAAATCAATATATATTTCAGAACGTGTACGTTGGATGTATTTCTTCTTGGTTTTTGAGCACCAGTCAATTGCAATTAGCGATAATTTTCTATTTTCCAATTTTTCAATTTTCCAAACACTCCCCGCAACTTTGGTTCGTTTCTCATGTCATAGATCAACTTTAGTTTTTTGCTTGTGCTATGTAGACTACACTGAAACCGCTCGGCGCAGAGAGACGCTTTAAATCACTTCCCATTTAATAGTTTTGAAACGATAATTTTTGCGTTCTTCGTTACAGAGTTGGCGATGCCTTGCAATTAACCACGCGTTTTCGTCTTTTTCGATCCGTACTCGTGCTTCGGACTCGCGCAATTGTTTATAATCAGCACACTAATTATCCCTGGTGTTCAGCACTGGTTTCACTCGGTCGATGGTTTGATCGTTAGTCGTTTGAGGCTTGGTATAAGTGTATATGTGCGTGCCCGCGCCTCTGATCCAAATATTCCGGATGGAAAATTGATGATATGCTGGAAAATACACAAGGCTTATTGTTAATAACGTTTAACTATGTTTATCATTTGATAATAAATTTATATCTATCTGAAGCAAAAATGTACGTGGCGTGCCGCTGCACACACACACAAAATATGATTAAGTTCATAGTCATTGGGTTACATTCAATTCCATTAGCATATATCGCGTTTCGTAGCAACGGGGCAAACCCGAACGACATTGTGTCATTGTTAGTTTGTTCTAATTTTTTTAATGAAATCCCAATAATATTGCATTCATAGTTTGGTCGTATAAAAGCGGAGAGCGAGAGAAGAGAGTGGCGTTTGAGAGTGTATGAAAAGGCCATCAAAGTGTATTAAATTCTATTGCAGGATGAACGATCGATGAATCACCAAATACTTGTGCTAGCAACCACATCCAAATGGATGAAACGGGATCCATACTTCGCGACTTCGAGGAATGAAGAGGAGTAACAACAACAACAATACTAACAACGTTACAAGAGAAAAGGAACAGCGAAAAAAGCATGAGCAAAACGAACACACAATAAATAAAAGCGACAACAAGATCCGTAATACCCAACTGGAAAATGGAATGAGCACGAAAAATTACGTGACGAATAAAGCGCACGATGTGTAAAACAGCGTGGCCCTTCAGCGAAAGTGCCAAGTGAATAAGTGCGAGATTTTCGCCAATTTAATAAATATATTCCAGTTCTTCGTTATTCTTTATCGCGCCCGCCTTTTTTGAATGCTCTGCTGTCTCTCTCTCTCTCTCTCTCTCTCTCTCTCTTACTCTCCTGCGTGCGCTCGCGAACGACAGTAGCGTTCTATGCAAGCGACAAAAATGGGACGAAAAGAAAAATCCACAGTCGCACACAGACTGAACCAAATGGAATTATCTAGAGTGTAATATTCATCATTCGGCAATGGCACGACTGTGAGATGTATCAAGCCCTGGCATAGAAAAAAGGGACAAAAAAAATTGTGAGAGTGAGAGAGAGAAAAGTTTTTTTATGCTAGACACAATTTCTCTTCATGCTTTTTTCCCTTTTTGGTCGATGTAATGGCGAAGTGACGATAAAAGAACGAAGAAAATAGACGAAAACGTACGATTTGGTTCGTTCATGATGGCATTTACAATATTTATTAAAAAATTATTTTGCATTTGGATAGTAGATTAAATAATCATCAGCCAGAGAGAAAGAGGGCGAACAGAATTTTTTTTTTAAATTACCGATTAAATTCAATTTTAACCACAACATCGTACGAATAAAGCAAGCAAATTGTCGTGGGCCTCGAAAGCGGTCGCGGTTCAAGGGGGGAGAGAAATTCTCCCAGAGAATAACGAAGTACATATTGATGTTGAATGGACGTGTTTGGGATTTTGTTGTTGTAATTTTTCGCTTGTGTACGGAGACGAAATACGAAAATATGGATAAGTGAAAGAAAAGAAATTAATACTTCAGAACGACATACTTATGCTGGGTCATGTTTTTCCACTCTATCTCGCTCCTTTTCCCTCTTATCCTTTTCCGCGAGACTTATTTTTCAATTCATTCACAATGTTTCGGTAGAGAATCGAATCGAATCGATTAATGCAATATGAACGGACTCAGAAGCATAAACAGAAGAATAAGAGGGAAAAAACACCGTATAGAACAAATCAAACGACAACATTATGTGGAGAGAATCTCAACAACTTTCCGCAAATGAATGCAAAAGAAAAATAAAACCAAAACAGTTGAAGCAGTTTGAGAAAGAAAAATAAATGAATTTGAAATTTTTGCTTTCGATAAATCCTCCAAACCGATCCTTATGAATAAATATGGTGTCTTTTTTAGACGGTACTCAATTTCTAAAGTTTTGAACGAGCAAACGAGCGAGAGAGAGTTTTTACAGCTCCGAAATAGAAAAAACCAAAGCAAAGAAAACAACATTTCCACTCGACCAATGTGCACGGCAGCAATTTAATGAATCAATATCCCAACAACTTTTTGGTTTGGGAGTAAATGTGAAGAGGCACTTGTGTTTACTTCCATCAGAATATTGATATATAGGAGCAAAAACAATCGTTGAAATGGACGGTGGCAGCAGCGTCTCAAAATGAGAGTGAGAGAGAGAGAGAGGATGACAAGATGGTTGTGACGGGTACAAGACATTTCGAAAATGAGGTCGAGAAAACAAACTGTAAAGCAGTGAAAACCATATGAAAAGCTAAATGATTCAATTGTTTTTCGAATTGAAAGTCAGCAGCAAAGACGACGACGACGACAATGGCGGCGGTGGTGGTGGTGGTGGCAGAAGCAACAGCAGCCGTTACAGACCAGTGCGCCGATCTCAGAAACTTTATCGACCGAGCTTTGTGTCTGAATAAACAATTCACGCCGCAAACAAAATTCAATGCAATACGATTTCGATAACATCATCATCATCATCATCAACATCATCATTGTCGTTTTCCATGTTGTTGTTGCTATTCGCCATCTCGTTAATAAGGCTTTGAATTGATGTTTTTCTACGCTGTTGCTGCCGCTCTCCCTCTTGCTATATTATCACTCTTCCACCCTTCGCGTATTGTGTCCAAAAATCGGTTTGAGAGAATAAGCGTGAAATAGCCCGCAGCGAATAAACACGAGCCAAAACAACTTCATGGCATAAATTACATGTCAACGGATTATTATTTATCCGGTATTTGTTATTAGTTCATAATTATGTCGAAGTTGGTCACAGCCAGGGTATTTTGTCAGCAGGCTGGCTCGCTGTTGCTGCTGCTTTCTAACTTGATTCGTTCGCTTTTGACAAATTACAACAGTGAACTTTTTCCCGGCATTTGTTGTTGGTATAGCATTGAATTGGAAATCCGTTGAGTTTTGTACCCGCCGTTAGAAAATCATCGAATGCCAAAAAGAGTGAAAAACAAAAAAAAAAACGACAAAAACAACAACAACAACAAACAACATCCGTTCGCTAGCAAAAGTCTGGTCGGTGTTTATACTCTGGCAAACGACATGAATAAAATTCCAGATATAGTCTATAAATACATATTAATAGACCGTTTTCAGCATTCAATACACAATATTATCATTTCGGAAATTCTTCGTTCTCTTTCTCTTTCTCTCATTCTCTCAGTCGCTGCTGCGTTCGGAGTGTAAATTCGCCGTTGTTATTTTGTACTTGACATTTGTGCAAAACTTTTGTTCATTTTCGTTTCAACAATGCGCACAAAATAAAAATAAACACGATCGGAAATTAAAGACAACTAGCATATTGCCGTTGTTGGTTTCATTCGTTGGTTTGTGTGTTCGGTTGCGGTCGCGTTCGCATGTAGGAAATGTAAGAGTGTGTATGTGTAGCACAGGAAAAATGTATATGCTTAAAATGAACACGACTCGCTCAACACGACAATATTTCAAACGAAGTTGGAAACGAACAGCATTCTGAAAATAATAAATTTGTTGTGTGGAAATGAAAAGCGAACCAGTTTCGAAATTCAATGAAGGAACAGCGAACGCTGAAAATGAAAGAATAATCGTAATAATAAACGCTTTTGCCAGCCAGTTGACTGTGTTCGCTTTATAATACAAATAATACATATGCATTCGCATCTACGTTCGCATTACTGAACATAAACACATATAAATTGCACACACAAAGAGACACAGCGAGCTAGTGAGAAGCTGAATTCAATTCATATTATTGGTCTAGTTGAGATTCTTGCAATGCAATGCTTTGCGTGTTCGATAAGTTGTGTGAGAGAGAGTGCGTGTGTGTGTGTGTGTGTGTGGGAGCAGACAGGCGGGCGGGTTCGAATGAGAACAGCGCAAAACTGAATTTCTAACTTAGTGAACGAAATGAAACGAAGCAAATGAAAGAGCAGAAGAAATGACGACGAGAGCGTGACGAGGATGTGGAAATTGAAAAATATGCACAAGGGAACGGCACCAAACATGTTTCGACGAAAGAGCGACAATATTTTATCAACAAATATAAATTATCAACGGGGAAAAAGTTTCAAACAATAACACAATGTAAACACATACGAATGGCAAAGGCCCACAAACCAAAGCGAGTTTATTCCAGAGACACAGATGGAAAGAGAAAAGTAGTTGCAACAGCAATGCTTAGTTCACATAACGAAGCAGAAACTTGCAACTGAACAGATCAAAACCAAGTTTTAAACAGACACATACACATGGGCGACGCAATTGTAGCAGCAATCATAATCGTAATGATGATGAAATAACCAGATCCGTATACACATTTTCATTGGATATGAATATGTGTTCAGTGTCGTTGAGAGACAAAACTAAGCACCACAGTACACATTTGTTCAAATTATGAAAAAAAAAAAAACATTTTAAATATATAGAAAGTATAAACGCTAGCAGAATCCATGCGGGGTTTTTCTTCATGAGAAAGACTGTGTACGTATGCATACATGGTCGAATCTAGTTCTCGGCGAAATGACATTGACAAAGAATTAAGGAAAAGGTGCCGAAAGATCCTTCGCTTGACATGAAGATGGCATCAGATTAATAGCTGTGACACCTTTATTAGAAAGGTTATACAAGGTAAGATACACATGCACGAATTTCGCCGAAAGTACATGTGCTGCCCAGAAGCACACATTCAGGTTTCGAAAACCGTCAGATTTGGCATTCTGCACAAATATTTCGGCCTTATTACACTGAGAATGCCAATAAAATGTGGTTTAAATCCAAAGTTACAAAATATTTGACACTACGAACGACTTGAATTCAGAATATTATCGCACCTGTAACACAAATTTCTATCATAGTACCTATCTTTGCACCATATAGCGATTTTCCATTGTGCTTGGCATTTTGCTATGAAAGACATTCGAATCAGGTGAATATAATATGGAGCAATGAAGAGTCAAGGTGTGCATAGTTTCCAGCCGATTCCCGAATTCCAATCGAGTAGATAAAAAGCGGACGAGAGAGGGTGAGAGAGAGCGTGTGTATAAACAGTATCAAACAAACAGGTGCTATGAGCTCAGCACTTGGTTTTTCTCTCTTTCAGTACACTCGCACACATAGACTAACATTGTGCTTGTACAAATGGAGCAAATTCAAAAATAATTTTAATATTTAAGATTTGCAAAATGAAGGCGTATGGAGATAGCGAGTGAAGGAGCGCGATATAAACTTGCCAACTGCATGTTGCTTGCGTTTCAAATATTTTTTTTTATTTTGTTCTGGATTTATGGTAATGTAAACATTTTGCTGCCCTCCATCGCTGTATGAACATTTCATACTGTGAAATCAGGAACTTCTAACAATAATTAAACAACGAAGAGAATGTAATTTATATCAAAATAAATTGGTCTCCCCAAGCATTGGTGTGGATCGAAGTTACGAATTGTTGGTGGTTTTTCGATGTGAATTTTGCCAACCGCTTCCGCAAAGAAAAGCGAGTGGCCCGGTGCAGCGAAACGCGTTTGTTGAATGTTATGGATTCCATAATAATAATGTGAGCAGACGGATGCCAGAAATGGTCGAACAATTCCAATGGCAGACACTCACACACACACACACACACACACACACATTACATGTAACAGTTTTGCCACTCAGCCCGAATAGCCCGAAAATACACTGTGAATTTTGTTTTTCCGCCTTTGACCTGAAGTGGGTGGGTTCCCATAATAATTTTCAATTTTCAACCGCTTCTATGCTTTTGTTTGAAAATGATCTTCAAAAACTTTTCCGTAGTCAAACGGAACGACTCGAAATAGACTCTCTTTCTTTTCGATGGAACATTCATTCGTTGGCTTTTTTTCAAGCATCGCTTGAGCTTTCCACAAAACCATATATCAAAACTAGTCAGTTTCCTTTTCCTTGAAACGGCTTCCCTCAGATTATATTTTTCTTCTTCTCTCTCCGTTTTTCTCTGTCACACTCATTCGTTCAGTCTGTCTTTCAATTTTTCAGAGGGCATTTCCTTCGAAATAAGATTTCAACCAGTTCGCATTATTTTCGAATTGTCCTTTGATGTGAAAAATTTATTACCACATTTTTTTTCTGTTCGTTCATTTTCATTGCCATTTTTATACCAATTTTTTTTTTGCTCAATATCCAACGATGTTGAGAATTTGTGATGTAAAAATTAAAATGGGCGGTGCCGAGCGATTAAATCGGTGCTTTTAGTTTGTGCAACTAAGTTTCAAACACAACCAACTTCCGTTCCGCATCTCAGCGTGGTAACGTGCTATGTATCGTTTTTGTGTGTGTGTGTGTGTGTGTGAGAGAGAGAGATAGAGAGTGTGAGCGTGTGTGAAAATTCAATGTGGAACTTTGTTTTTAACATTTAACACATGAATTGTACTTTGCAAACATATTACAATCACAAATAATATTGTTCTCTAAAACATAACACGGCGAAAAAGGCAAAAACCGAGAGCGAACGAGAGGGAGACAGAAAGAGAGAGAGAGCAACCGGTGACACAACACAAAACTGCTGTGTAAATAGAAAACTTATTTACTCGTAGCATTGTTTATTTATGAAATTATACAAAAAAGTTTTCATCGTCATAAATGGAATGTATTCGTTAATTATGTAATATGTTTTGTTTCGGTGTGTGTGTGTGTGCGCTTTTTCCACCTACTTTGTTGTGTTTGTTGTTGGCGTGTTTGTGAGCTTTTTTTTCCTATGGTATAATTGGTGTTGCTACTAGAGAATATTTGTTGATATTTTGTGATTATTTTCAGTGCTCGCCCGTATATGTGTTGTGCATACGAATGTGTATCCATTGAGGCGATGACGAACCTGTGTATGCCGCACTGCTTCGCGCTTCGCTCCAAAATAGATAAATATTAAATGATATGGGGAAACATTCATTTAAATGAATAATCAAATCAAAATGGTGAACAAACAAACAGAAAAAGACACAGCGGCAGCAGCAGTGGCAGCTACCTCATGTTTCGGTGGATTGTGCTAAATGCATGGCGCAAACCTACTATTAGACTAACAGTCAATGGAGACCAGTCTCAAAACATCAAATTATATACGTATATATGAGGCTGTGAGAATGAAAATGGCAATACAGGAATAAACATTCTGAACCGCATCAAGAAAAAAAAATTCGCAAAAGTGAATCATGAGTTCTGAATACGCAAAAGTGAACCATGAACCTCTTATACTGCCCATGTAAATTCATGTTTCACTTTTGCATATTCAGAACTCATGATTCATTTTTGCGAATTTTTTTTCTTGATGCGTTTCAGAATGTTTATTCCTGTATTGCCATTTTCATTCTCACAGCCTCATATATCGCTTTCGATAGCCCCCAAAACAGTGGCTGCGAGCAAGCGAGCGAACAACCGACCGATGGATAAATTTTGACGGTTTTGTGTGTGTGTGTGTTGAATGCGAATGCCGTAATGGGATTAGAGAGGGAACAGTACAATTTCAATTTGATTTGATTTGATTATGGTTTCATTCAGATTACCAACAAAAGATTAAATTCTCATAAAAATGATACACTTAATTGAGCTTGAAGAGTTTCGAGAGAGTTTGCAGTTAGCCACACACACACACACACACACACACAAAGCATGCAGCACTGGGAGCATATTGGTTTTTGAAGCAATTGGCAACAAACAAACCATCATCCAACAGACAAATGCAAACGGCAATGCCAATGTGCAATTTTATATCCAGCACATAGATAAATAGTGCAACGGGCGCATTTGTGCAAAAATGAATTAAGTAGGGAAAACATGGGAATTATTCAGCAACACGATAAAGCGCAGTCAACCAGTTAGTATATATGCATTACGTGGACACGACTCAAGCGAATCGAAAAAGACAAGCCGTACACACATTGCATACAGTGCAAGTGTTGCCGAGAAAGAGGAACACATCGAAAAGAAAAATCAACTATGACGACGACAACGACGACGATGTAGATAGCGTGGTAGAAAAAAATATGGATGAGAATTAAACTATCGGAAAACTACTACATACCGCCGACAATTTTGTAATCGTATTCTGACCAGCAACAAACATCTGATTAAATTAAAACGGCCACTAGAACACACACATACTACACGTATAACCTTTTCATTCGTGTGCAGCGCACACCGATTGCCTTGTTCTTCTCTGGATCTGCATGCATTCAGTCAACAGTCAGTCGGCCACATATAGCACACACTTTTTCCAAGCCAAATGCAAACAACGAACGAACGGATGAACCAGCAAACATCGACCATAGTCTTAGGAATCAACGTCGTCGTCGTCATCGTTGTTGTTGTTGTTGTGAAACACCGAAAAACCCTTACCGCTTCATCCATTTTCACAATGTGTGGCTTCGATGCGATACTACATAGTACGTACACATTTCGAACTATGGCTGCCTCGGTCGTAAGCTCCTCTTCAACCGTAGAATGTTGAATATGTGTAATTCGATATAACTAGATTGGATACCGCTGGCTATGGAATCGATGTGTGCTCTCTGGAGCCGTTGTACAAACAAACAGCAAAGACTACACAACAACCGGATAAACATAAAGTACGAAACTACAATTCTTAGCAATCGTTTAATGGGTTTTTTCCTACTTCGACTGCTTTTGGCCTGTCTGTTCCTCTCTCTCTCTCTCTCTCTCTCTCTCTCTCTCACTTTCTCACCCTATCTTTCGTTTTATTTCTTTCTTTCTCTCCTTCTCTTTTTCACTCGTCATCATTGCCATTGTTTATGTTGACGGTGTCCTTTTTTGTTGCTGCCCTGTGCCTCTGTATCTGTTCTTAGTTTTACGAGTGCCGCTCTTTTTCCTGTATTTTCCATTAAAGAGATGGAATTGTTTACCCGATGGTCAGCCAAGGTGCGAGCATTGTGAATTGTAATCATTCAGTTAGTGGCCTACTCCATTCAACTCTCCTCCTCTTAGGCGTCGTGGTTGAGATTTTAGTTTCGGTGTGCGAATCGTACGGATTATATGAATGTCTCTTTTTACATCCGCACCACACACACCAACACCATCCTCATAAAGAAAGTCACACAACCAATGCACACATACACACACATGATGAGTAAAAATCCCATGTTGAGCACGTTGGTTGCGTATTGCGAAAAATGGGAAAAATTGTACGAAAAACAAGAAGAAAAAAATACTTCGTGCAACACTGACATTGTATTTTCTCATCTGCCATATCCGATTAGTGTTACTGTTCACTGCTGGTTCATATTATGTAAACGGTTCTAATGTCCTTTTGGATTTTTAATTCCTTTTTTCCTCTGTTTCCCCATGTATCGCTTTATGCCATGTTCTAGGCTGATATTGTTGGGCAGTTTTTCATGTTCTGAATGTGTGCCAGCGTTATATTTGTGTGTGTGTGTGTATGTGCGTGTGTGTGTATGTGCGTGTGTGTGTGTGTGCTGTGCATGTATGCTTTTTTTATTATTGGATCTTTTTGGTGTCGACTCTTTGCAAATGTTTACCCCGAACGTTCTGTGAATTCGTTTATTTCAATTCGGCTTATATTTTATAATTGAATAAAGACACACAGACATACATCCATACAAACCATGGCCAACTACTACCTGTTTTCAGTTTGCTGTTTTCGGTTTGGGTTTCATTCGCTTCATTTCGACTTTATTTAAGTTTGCGTTGTGGATGTTTGTTGCTGACACTCGGTTTTGGTTAGGTATGGTTTTGGTTACCGGAGCCGCAGTTTTTTTTATTGTCTCTCTCTCTTTCCTCATCTAATCGAATGTGTTTTTTTTTGGGAGGGAGGCGGTGTGGATGTATGTGGGAATAGCGAATTTGTCGGCTCAAAAATTGATATAAAACGACATAAACATTTTCCCAGGCTTCGGTGTGCCAATTTGCAAAAACCATAATGGCTGATAAATTAATGGAAAACGAGATTTTCGCACACAAAACCGAAACCCCGAAAAATAGGGAAAAATAAAAGCGCAAATTCAAATGGGCCGAGAATCGTATGGGCGTGCAAAACATGAATGACAACGGAAAAAACCTCCAAAAGCGTGTAGAAAACGAGGGCTGAGTGAAGAGCGCTCACGAAAACTCAAATTATGGTGGTATACGCTAGGCATCGAGCGAATGCAATAAATGACGTACATGATGGCTCACGAAATCCAAACTCAAATTCAATATATAACTGAAAATATGTGGACCATCGTTAAAATAGGCAACAACACATTCATAGGAGGACATGCATGAAATAGCAATTGCATGCGTCGTGAAACTACATCACGTTGCATGCAATAGACGCTAACTTTGCCGGAATCAACGCACACACCGAGGAAAAAAGAGCTCACTGAACCAAATTACGTTCAAATACAAGAGCTGCCCCATCGATGCAACTACTGTTACTGATTTTGCAGTTGTTGCTCTTGTTGAGAATGCATTCCAAATTGCGAATTTCTCGTTTAGATCGGAATTAAAAACAAAAAAAGCGCTACAAAACACATTAGCCATTGCACATTTTGAGCTTTGTTTAAAACACTGGACTATAGATATATAGAAAATATGCGGAAAATTTCCGTGCGCCAGTTTTCAATTTTATTGAATAAATGCGACACATGAAGTCGATTAGTACAGTCGAATCGAGTGGGAAGGGATCAATGCGAAAATCCATGCGGTTTTGTGCCACACATCAATTCCAATATGCTTTCGCTAAATCTTCCATATTATCGTGGATTTTCCATACCGGGTGAAAAGTGCATAAAATATATTGGAAACAGTCTAATCTCGATCGTTCGTTACATTCGTATAATATATACGGTATATACGTATGAAGTGCGGCATTGATTGCAAGCAATTCAATTCGTAATTCGTGTGCCCATTGTTTTATGAACTGAACATGACGTTTACGCAACTAAAAATAGTCAAACTTTATATTGTAGGCGCGCTTATTTTGTCACCCATAAAGCATAGCCCCACTTACCGCTCCATATATTTAAAGCGTTTCAATGGTAAAACACGGAATACCATATGCCACATGCCATTTCTATATCAAATGCTACGGCCAAGTCAATTTAAATAGAAGCACCAACATGTATGAAAGCGGCAAATTGATCTGAATCTCATAACAGCTCTTTCGTAACTCTTGCTCACTCGGGCAAATGCTTTCCACCGCGGAAAAAATGTTTTTTTTTTCAATCTTTTACCAAAATAAAAACAATTTTGAGCCAGGATGATCGGAGTAATCGAATGTCAGTTGCAACGATTCATCATTTGTTTTAAGCTCAATCGTGAGCATGGTGTGCGTGTGTGTGTTTTTTCAGCGATTAGTGCTTCGAAAAAGGTCAAACCGTTCATTATTTTCCTAAATTGAATTCATTTCCTGAAAATTCTAAATAACTTTGCATGAATTGTGCGACACATTGTGCGTGTGTATCTATTTGGAACGAGATAGTACATTACACAATTTTGTAGCACCTTATCTAAAACACTCACCGGGTCCCGCGTGCACATGGATTGGAATCGAAAATCTAGTTTGAATTTATGGCTGCTATAAACGATTGCTCGCTAAAGTGTATAGCATGTATGTGCGTGCTATGGTATGGGCCATAATAATTGTGCGCACAACATACACATGTTTTAGTCGGGAACATGGAATTTAGTGATTATATTCGAAAATCGTAATGGACTAACCGTTGCTTATCTATTAATATTAGATGATTCTCCAAATTGAACAATTTGATTATTCTTTAATTGAAATACAACAAAAATAGGAGTTGAGGGTGAACGGAATGGCCCAAGGGGCGAATTACTACTGAAAAATTGAATTCAGTACTTTCAGTGCCCAATGTATTAGGATATGAAAGTATTGAAAATGGCATTAATATTCGAGGAGAAAAATGAATAGATGGCAGATCTGTCAAAACAAATTTAAACTGTCAAAAATACCGATCCATTTTGATACTGAAAAACACTGAAAATATTTTTCAGTTGTTTTCAGTGGATTTCAATGCTTTCAGTCTTTTCAGTAGTGATTTGCCCCTTGGAATGGCCAGCGCAATAGAGACGCAACACAGAATTAACACTCTAAATGGTGGCGCTGAGCTAAATCATTGGCACAAACAAAACGTGTTATCGAAATGCGAACCAACCAACGACCAAGTGATAGAAAGTGAGATGAGGGAGGAAGAGAGAAAAAAGGCATTTGAAAGACAAAAGCCACTGAACACACACCATCGTGTGCCACCATTAATTACGTCATTACACACAGAGTGTCCGTGTACATTTTCACAGTGAATTTGATATTAAACAGGACTGGAAAAAGCGACACAGTGTATCACATTCTGCAATTTTGCAAAGCGTTAAGCGCCGATTTTTTCTTTTCACCAGCCAACCAACGATACCCAAAACGGTGGACGATGGGAACGACGGAGCACACGGATCGAAGCGACAGATACGATGCGAAATTGTAATGTGTGTTATGTCTCCAATAGCAAATAAATGACATTTTTGCCGAGAAACGCTGTAATGGCTTTCGACTGTGGTTTGAACAATATCAGAAGCCCATGCACTCCCTGTGTACACGAGTCGAATCGATTGTGTGGGCCCATCTATCGTATATCTCAGGCCAAATTCATAGCACACAACACAAACGTTACACAATCAAGAGAACGAGAAGCAGCTGCGGTGGTAGAGAGAGAAAGCACGCGCGAGAAGGCAAGCAGCATCGAGTCAAAATGCAAGGGGCGAATCACTACTGAATTAACTGAAAGTACGGAAAACAACTGAATTTTTTTTCTTAATACTGAAAAGTACTGAAAACCGGTTTTCAGTACTTCAGTGTCAGTTTATGCATTGAATACGTCAAACTATGACACTTGACTTATATCATTTACACCATACAGTTTAAAAATGGATATTTATGTAGAATTTAAGAATAAAATTAAACAAGATTTGAATAAAAGTGCCAAACTATATGAGAAACGGGTTTTCAATAGATTGGAAATAAGTAAATTAATACTTCGAAAAACATTTAAATGTAAAAAATCCATTCTTGTTTCGTTTGGTTTTAGTCTTCGTGGTTTCAGAGATGCACTGACATTTCAAAGAGTTGATGATACACACATCAATGCCGTGGAAATTTTCATTCAACACAAAATTACTGAAATTTGATTTTTTTTCTTGGTTTGGACGTTATTGGCACTTCCTTCTCGCAATTTGGCAATATCAGATTCGAGCAAACCAATTTTTTCTAACGCTTCTTTCAACTGAGTGGAAATAATCTTTTTATCGTCTTCTAATTTTAATATAATTTCTTCATTTTTTTATCTTTTCGACAAAATAAAAATCACTATTTTCTGATGTCAGATTCTTTATTGTGTCTTCAGACTTTTCTAATTCAAATATAGACTGACTATATTTTCGCCGAATGGACTTTAATTCGGATGAAATACGTTCAATTTTCATTTTGAATGTTAGAAAATTAACATAAAACAAAAGTGTCAAGAAATTTTGACAATACTGAATTTCAATAAAAGTCAGGTACTGAAAAAACTGAACCGCTACTGAAAACTAATATAGGAGGTACTGAAAACCGGTTTTCAGTAGTGGTTCGCCCCTTGTCAAAATGTGTGCTGTGAAATATGCCACAAGCACCTATCGCATACAATCATCAATTTGGATTGTGCCAGGCTATTGTTAGCATTTCAAATGACTGATTTCATTCAACTTCTTGTTGTTTTTCATTTGCTCTCTTTGCTGTCATTTCAGCCTGTCTTGCAATCGCCATCATTCTCATAGAGTTTTATACAGATGGTAGTGTGTGTATCAAGGTTTCAGGAGACAACCCCTCACGCCACAAAAGAAAATTTCTCACTGAAACGACTAAATGATCATTTACCACAGCTACCAGACCGATGCAATCCAAACTCGAAGCTATCGTGTTCAATATAAAATAGACCATTTCAAACGAAAGTAAGAGAGACACGACGAGAGAAAACCGGCATCTCACACGTTTTACATTAGGATAAACAACGACGTAACAGCTTTTCAATTAAAAACGATGAGTGTTGAAATGGCAGCAATGAAGCAAAAATAGAGAGCGAAAAAAAAACAAGAATAAAACAGCGTCAATAACCAAAGCGAAAATAGTTAAATGGAAAATAAACGAAAGCGTATGCGATCGCAAAATGAATTTCAAAAAAATCGAACAACAAAGCCAATGACAATGATGCCGCTCATAAATGAGAAAAGAAGCACAAAAACGAAGAAGGAGAAAAAAAAATGAGTATTCTTAATTAGAAATTCCTTTCAAAGGCGACAACACATAAAGGCGGTGATTGTATTTGTGGTGACTTTTGCGGTATCGTCCAATGCATCACCAAACACCAATAAAAACAGAAAATTGAAATGTCATAGAATATATTGGATGGAAATGCAATCATATCAGCCTTACTATGATTTCACAACACTATGATTCGACGGCAAGGAGTTATGGCCAAAGAAAGAGTAAGAAGAGCGAGCGAGCGAGCAAAGAAAGTAAAAAATCTTCATAAGTATTATATATGCAAGCGCAAAGAACAAAAGAAAAATTCAAATCCAATTTATGGAAATGCAGAGAAGTACAAAAAACAAAGACGAAACGTATTTGGTTCAAGAACAAAGGGATAGCGAGTGAGCAAATGAGCACAACGGCAAACGAAGAGAAAGGGATCGAATGCAATGGCATGAGAATCCATAGCAAGCCACTAGACCGGCTAAATGAGAAAAACTTTTCAACGAGAACAAAGTTGAAAGACACACGAAATAACACGATAGAAAAAGAAGAGCGAGAGAGAGAGAGAGAGAGAGAGAGAGAGAGAGAGAGAACGATAAACTGAATGCAAAAGGGAGTTGAACAGGCAAAACGGGATGAGTTTAAGGATACAACATTGTGCGCAGAAAAAGCAATCGGCTTTCTGGAAAAATGCCCGAATAAATGTTGAGCTAATCATATTTTTGGCTGTTTTCTATATGTATGTATCTGTGTGGCAAATGTACAAATACCAGTCGTAGCTACGTTCATAGACTGAAACATCGAGATCGGGCCAAATGCATGCAAACAAAGCATGGGGATTTTATGTTCACTCAATACTTTCGGGCAGATAAAAATAAAAAAACAAACGTTTTTTTGGTGTTTTTATTGATATTGATTGCCATGAATTTTTTAGTAGTAAAATGATTGCATGATTTAGACACTGGCTTCAATTTCTCAATGCACTTTGAATGGAAGTTACTTTAAGCGTAAAGCGAATATTATGTGCTGCTACGATTGTTGTGTTTATCGATTTCGGCTTTATGAAATCATAATGCATTTTGTTGTTTCGCTGGAGAGTAGCAAGCGAAAAGCGGAGAGAGAGAGACAGCAAGATATGGAGAAAAAGTCAGGGAGAAAGAGAGAGAGAGAGAAAGAAAAGTTTAAGGCATTTACTTTTGGCTCAGAACTCTAACCGACGTCGTTGATTCTGTCTTTATCTGTTCCACTTTATCGTTTCATGAATCCTTGAGAATGTTTCTACTGTGGCCGTATCGCTTTCGTTGCATCGCGAAAGGCGGTAATTCCGCAGCATCGGCCACTTTCTCTCGCAAAAAATGTTTCCAATGCTGTTCAGCTATTCCATTCAATTTTCATGCCTTTTTCTTCATTGCATTCACATTTAGCCAACGACTTTGCTGCGATGTATACATTATCCTCGACGCACCCTCAATAATACGAGTTAGCCACGCTTTGCTTTCAAATTTGGCATCTTTGATGCTTTTATTCTTATTTGCATTCTCTGATTTCGAATTATGTAACATATTAATTTTTAAATTGTTTTTCACCATAAAATGCATATTTATTATTACATTTCGCCAAAAAATATTGCGTCAGAAATCGGAATTTTTTTGTGCCCCATATAACCAACACATTCATTGAACGCATCGCTGCATTTTATGGTGTACAGTAAATGGTGGCAGAATGTTATGGATTCAACAATTATTTCCATATAGTTTTTGTTAATCAAAACATGCAACGAGATATTCGGGTTTTGTAACAAATTATTTCGCAAAACATTAACAATAATAGTTTTCTCATGCAGCAAAACTCATTTTGTGAAATGATTGCACCGGTCATTGGAATTTTTGGAGCGTTAGAAATTATATATATATATGCCTGAGTGAAATGATCGTGAAAATGAAATGATTTCGTTCTATTTCGGACGAAATACCATTGGCAACAATACAGCAAAACTAAATAATTTCATTTCGAAATGGACATTCTATTTTAGTTAAAAGCCATCCAAAACTGATTTCCAGCAATTCGACAAATGTGGATGTGTGTTATGTGTGAATGTGATATGGTTAGACGAGTGAGATTATCTGCATGCATGTCATTCGAAAAGGTTGAATGACAGGCAAACAGGGCTCATGAATTTCAGCAGAAAACGAGCACTCGTTTTCGTCAACCAATTCTTGTAATACATTTGCATCCGTTTCCATTCTTTCTTTCTTTTTGCTTTTCGAATCAAAATCTCGCCGACTTGGTAAAGTGATCGAAAAGCTGGATGAAGAAAAGCGAACGGCAGGAGTCGGAGGTGGAGTGGAAAAAAGAAAATTATGCATATATGCAATTTATAGTAATAACAATATCGCTTCCATTTGTATTTTGGATAAAAATCCATGAATAACATAAACCGACATCCGATCTGCCAGTCGCCCATCCATTTCGAAAGCGCAACATACAACAAATTTAAATGTATTTAAATGACTACAATAGGATAAATTTGTTTATGCGAATATCTGCGAGAGTATCTGTCTTGAGTCGAACGTATTTTGCTTCTTCACAATTTTTTTCCTCATCTTCCTCCCTCTCTCTCTCTCTCTATTCGTCCCAGTCTGCAAACTAGATCAATGTAGGGTCTATCGCATTGGCTGCAAGCTAACGAACGAGATGGCATGAGCATAGAGATCTCTCGACTTTTTCCCCGGCACACATTCATCCAATTCATGTAAAGCGCCATTAAAGGGAATCATATAAAAATAAGTCGCGAGTATGCTTCCGTAGCAAAAAATGCGCTTGAGAGAAGAGAAGAAAGAAAAAAACGAGAAGAAAAAGGAATTGACGTGAAAGCAGAAGCAGCAGTGGCAACATCACTAGAATCTCTCGCAACGAAGATGTTGAAAGCGGCAAAAATAGAGACTCTGGAATTTCTCTGCATCGAAATGAAATCATCTTGAACAACGGTTCAGAAGAAGAAAGACTTTATCATTTTAGGCTCGCCAAAGCGATTCTTGCTTCGTTTGCATTTTCTTGTCTTTGCTTTTCATTTTGTTGTTGTTGTTGTCGTTGTCGTCATCGTTGCCGTTGTCGACGTCGTCTGATCATCGAAAAGGAGATTATGCCGAGCCAATGTGTACTCTGAAATGGTAATGCAAATGCGAATATTTTTGCTCGTTCGGATGTTATTCCAACCGATGTCACGCAAAAAGAAAGGAAACGAAAGCGAACGAATGGGTGCGCGCGCTAGCTCACGCACACACACTCCAACACAAAATACGCTAACGATGAAGTAAGCAGTTATGGAAAAAAAAGGCGAACGGTAAAAAGGTGCATGACGATGACGGAACAAATCGAACCGAAAAAGGGAGCACACAGCGAGAGAATATCAAAAGAAATTATAGTAATGGAATAACATAGGTGAACCTAATTGATTTAGAAGAGATTATATCTTTTATGTTCTTGTTCTCTTCTATCTGTGCTCTTCATGTGAATGTCGAATTCTATCGTAGCACGCACAATGTACGCACTCATTCCCTTATTGACTTCACAATCTATTGATCAAAATGCGAGAACAAAATGCAACCATTCGAGTGGAGTGAGTGAGAAAAAGAGAGAGAGAACCCCGGCCAAATGGAAGCATAGCCGGAAAAAGAAGAATGTAAAGAGCCAAAAAGACACAAGCAGCAGCAGCAGCAGCATTCAAAGGAAATATCTATTAAATACTGTATTGGGTAGGCGGCGAGCATTGAGAAGCAATGACACAACGACACAATTGGCATATCTTATTATAGAGGAAATCGGCACAACAATAGCATCACAATCAAAATCATCAGATTGTATCGACCATAGAGACAGTGAGATACACTTGGTTCTCTGGCATTGGTATTGGTATTTTGTGTCCTCGGCTTTTGGTAGCACACAGAGAGTGTGTTCACAATTCGGTGCTTTTGATGTCAATTCACTAAAAAGATAGGAAAAATCAAATGTTACACTTGATTGAGTAGATAGAGACGGTCGAGGTCCATATACACATTTCCAATACAAAATGATACCAACGAGTGTCGAATATTTGGCCGCACGCAACGGCTGCACACAGCCACATATACACATACATACACTCAATCCAGGAAAGTATTTCCGTGAAATGGTCCTAGGGTGATGCACACGGCACCCGACAACAGCAAAAACAACAACAATGGGCTGGCCACCATTGTTTAATTATAATTTACCGATTAGAGTGTTATTAGCCGTATTGATACTTGAGTGGAGTGATATTGATATTCACTCCATACAAAAAAAATTATTTGCTTCGATATTCTTATGGCTTCGTTCGTTGTTCATCTATGTTGTTCCTGTTTGCTGGCTTATTGTGGCGGAGGGTTTTCTATTACTATCGTTATTATCCATTTATTGTTGGAACGGCGTGAAAAGAGTTGCTGTTTACACACATGACTTAACAAATGAATTCTCGCATGTAATTGATTTGGGGTTCGGAGCAGAGGTTATTGTCAAGTAAATTCCCAACAGCCAGCGCACACAGCATTCATTCATCGATTCCACAGTGATTATAATAATAACAATAATAATGTCATGTTGACCAAAATGTGAATGACAACCGGAGAGTGAATGATATTCTTGCAATCTTGGTCGTCGTCCTCTCCGCCTGGAGTTTGCTCTCATCAGTGCCACAACCACACGTATTCCTGTTTCATTTTTTTGTCGGAATTTCTGTTTGATTTCATTTACATTTGATCGCTTTTAGGCTCGATTTGCTCTAAAATCGTAGTCGATATTCGATTTTCTTCGACATCAAATTACAATCACATTGATTCGTGCACGTCGATTGGCTTCATCCGATGAATGATTCTCCTGACTTTGACTCTTTTAGTGACTCGGCATCATCAGCATGTATTCCCAACGGTAATGAAACCAGTAGAGAGTCAGTCATGCCGCACCAAGTACAATGTGTATGTGTATGTGTATGTGTTTGAACGTTTGATAGGTGAAGATTATTCAACATATCAGCTCTGGTGCTGTTGCTACTGCTGCTGCTGTTTGCGTATGTCAATAAAATGTTGTGCGCCAGCGATCGATTGTCTTTTTTTTGATTCAGGATTGAAGGCAAAAAGGCATTATTATTACTTGCGGCACATATTTCACATGGCATCGTTGTTCATCTAAAGAAAACTAAATTGTAATGATGGAATGAAAGCGTTCGAATGAGAGAGAGGCTAGTTACTGCACTGCTGAACCGAGACCACATTCACGTCCACAATAACACGGACAACAATACACTTGACTTAATAGCACCTTCACGTTTACACCGCACCGCACCGCACCACAAGAGCCCACTGCAACACACCTTCAACATATTTCCCATTATAATCGAAATGGTTTTATTATATTCTTATAAATATAATGTAATAAGAAATTTTTGGTCTATGGAATTGGAGTGTGCTGTGTGCCTGTTATGTGTGTACACATTGGGGGCTGCCCGAATCTATATCGTGTGGTTTCATGAGGAGTTCAGAAGCATTTTTGCGAAGGGTGAGTGTGCAGTGCAGGCATACATTTATAATGCTATGAACATGATATATCTTGGGGCGATACGTTTTTCGTCAGAGACAAAGCGAGAACGGACGATGTCGAAAAAAAGTAACTTTCAAATGGGTCGCCCTCCTCCTCATTCTCCATTTTTCGCATTGCTCACGAATCCAAATGATTGCTGCCAATGAAAGCAGCAACATTTCAGAAGGGAACCGTTCTAGCACGTTTGGAATGTGTCGCATGGACTTTTGCAATTATTCGCATTTGAGCGCACCATTTTTTTTCACGAACAAAACCAGCGGCTAGAAAAAGGCGCGCTGCCAAAAGCAAAACGAACAAACACCGACTCGAAAAAAAAATTGGTAACATATTTTTGATATGTATTTATAAGTGCGTCTTTTATTTTCAGCTTTCGCTTTTTTCACGTTCCAATTTTTTCTTCTCCTTCTTCTTTTTCTTTTGCTGTTGCTCTGTTCACACTGTTGTTTTTATCGTAATATAATTTTTTTTCTCTTCCATTCTTTGCCTTGTGTAGGAAACAGTAGCTAACTTTAACGTATGTTGATTGCTAAAGTGATTGCTTTTGTTCGTGTTGTTCCACTGACTGCCATTTCTTATGGCCTTAACGCGATGTTTTTGTTTCTTATGCGCTCTTATTATTTATTATTAAACGATTTGAAGAGGACACTACATTGCGTTCGTGTGTGCCATTGTTTTTCAATTCCCTCGATAAATGAAAAATAACGAACAAGAAAAAAACAACAACAATAACAACGACCAAATCCAAAGAGAAAATGAACGAAACGAACGAACGGACGAACATACAATGGCATGTACGAAAAACAAAAGGGAAACACTGGCGACAATGACAGTTCATTGACGATAAGGACAACGGAGCGCAACACAAAAAATATATGAAAGAAAACAAAAAACAAAGAGAATCGACGAAAAAAAGTGAGTGAGTGAGTGAGTGTGTGTGCTTGTACCTTGAACAAAATGAAAATAAGTTCACAAAGGCATCATCTAAGTTGGTAGCATTTAGCATTCCGAGCGATTGCCACAGTGGCAGAGAGCACAATACACACCGGCGGCGCACCAAATATCCTACCTCGTACTCTCGATTTTCACTCTTCGAACAGAAAAACAACGAGAGAGTGGAGCATGTCAGTCAGTCTAACCAGCCAAGCGAACACATTATAACATCAACATCACGATTATTATCGCCGCGCGTCTCACATAATTTACTTGTATTTATTGTGGTGTGTGTTTGTTAAACATTTTTTTTTTTCTGCCCTTCTCTTTCTCCGCACTGCTTGGTTGGGTTGTTATGTTTTTTTTTTTCTCTTCATCTTCTCTTTTGCGTGAGCATTGTATAAGGATGGTGTGATGGTTGGCCGACATTGATGTTATTTTTTTTTCTCCTTGTCGTTTTTCTCGTGATTTTATTTGCCTTCGTACCTCGGCTTATATTGTCGTGGTGGCACAATTTTTCTTGGTTTTCCTTTTCTATGTTTTGTTTCTGTTTTTATTCCCGTTACTTTCATTCTGTTGGCCACAAATCTTGTGTAAATGCTGTTACTACTTCATTTTACCGTCTTCTCGTTTGTTTTTTCTTTCTCACTCTCTCTCTCTCTCTCTCCCTCTCTCTCCCTCTCTCTCCTCTCTCTCCTCTCCCTCTCGTCTACGTCGCTTTCGCCTTCGCGTCCTTCCAGTCGCATCTAGTGAAGACATTCCACTGCGTTATGTTTTCTTTTCACGTGTGGGCCACCGAGATTGTATCCTTCAAAAAAGTTTAAACGATAATCGCTCAGTTCAGTCACAATCTCATTCGCGCCGTTTCTCCCTCGTAGTAAATTTTTTTCTTCTCTTCATCGTATCCGCTGCTGTTTTCTTTCTTTCTTTCTGTATCGTCTTGTGCTCATTCGGCGTGGCTTGAAAACGACAAATGAATATCATACGAAACGGGCCTACAGCACACTTTATATCTTTCGCGCTACTTTAAGAATGTGAAAGCACGTAAATCGACTCTCATTCTTTCTCTTGCACTATGTCTTGCTTGCCCGCTCATTCGTTCGTTGTGCAAAACAAAGTTGACAAAGGACCGATTGCACACCACCTTACTTACAAAACGGAATACGACATACAATCCCATTCAATACAATCCCAAAACGAAAGTGTGTATTGAGAGAATAATATTTTACGCTGTGTGTTGCCTGGCACAATGCCGTTTTCTCTGTTACTTTAGCACTTCCACTTTGTGCTGAGCCACTTTTCTCTTTTACCCCATGTCCATACCGCCGACCCATCTCGATGCTGGTGGATGTGTGCTTCTTTGCTCTCTATCTTGCTTTGTGTGTGTGTGTGAATGTGGATATTGTCGTTATCGTTGATGTATTTGTTTTAAAGAAAATCGCTTGAGCACACACTCGAACAACTTATCGAAGAAATAGGGAAAAACAAATAGAGAGAAAAAAAGAACCGAAAGCACAAACTTAAAATTCTCAAAACTCTCAGAAAACATATCGGAAAACATTCCATATTGTTGCTGCCTTTCCAAATGGTGGAGTTGAAGCAAAGCTCTTTATTTTATTCGTTGTGTATGAGAATCGAATAAACGTCGAAGAGAGAGAAAAACACAAACACACAACCAGAATCAAATATTGAAAAATAAAACAAACAAATGGAAAAAAAATTCGAAACAAAAGTGTTTCTCGCCGAATACGCATTCGGAGGAAAGTTACGCTGTGCGAAAGCCGAATACGAATTGGAAAACTGCAAAAAGAATTTGAAACACAAAGGCTCACACTTTCTCTCGTTCAAATTCAATGCGTCTGTGCATGTAGTGTGAGTCTCTCTCTAATAAAGTCGAAATAACTTTTGCTTTTTACACAACGAAATAACTATTCCGTAACGATGGCCACCGAAGTCAAGATACAAGGATTTATAATCTGCCCATCGAATGGCAAAAGATACGATTAAAAAATGGCGCATGACTTTCGCAAGCACCGAAATTTCAAACATTTAGCAGCTTCATGCTGCCGACAAATAAGCTCCTGTTGTTTAATATATGGTTAAAGTTTCCAGTGCCCGACTATGCGTTTGCTGGTGTGTTTAATGTTGTGCATGCAGGACAACCGATGGCTACGACAACGACGACGACGACGACGATGATGATGATGATGATGGGAAAAGGCAACGATCACGGATATAATAGCTATAAAACCGATGCTTCGATCGCATACGCTTGCGAATGGAAACACATATGCTGCATATAAAATGCCATTCAACCATGGCTACATTAACATATCATCGAATTGTGTATGCGCTCGCAGCCCATATAATACACAATATACGATGGCATACGCAATTTTGATTAGTTCTTGGTCCATTTCGATGGCATACGTACTAAATGGCGTGGCTGAATAGTTTGAAATGAATGAGCGTTTATCTGAGTGTAAAATAGTTTTCTCGCTACTATTCGCTCGTAATTTCTATTATGCCTGAAACAATGTTACAGAAAAGTGGAGTTCGTGAGGCGAATGAGCGAGCGGGCGCGCGCGTGTGTGAGTGTGGGGCATAACAACAACGGTAATTCCCAAGCTTGGTTACTTTATTCAATGCAACCCGTTGAACGTTTGGCTGTATTGTTTTGGATTATAAATGTATGTGTATCTGTGTAAGTAACTTTATGCAGAGCCAACGACCAAAACTATGGTCGGGATGATTTTAATGGAGCAAACTAATATTTAAATGAAAAAATAAGACACATACACACAAACCCGAATGAGAAAGAGAAAAAAATTGAGTACACTAACTATTTACGTAAATCATAATTTAGTCGTAAAAGTTTCTCGTTTTTTTGCATACTCGCAATCGGAAAAGTGAACAAGAGAGAGACCACAGAAAGCACAAACATATACATACACACACAAAGGAAAAAAAGTTGTGCAGCAACGCGATAGCAGTATGAAAAGGAATGAATGTTTTCCCTTAGTTTTTCTTTTTCGATTCGGATTCTCGAGATATTGGTTTGCTGTGTTCATTTACATATACATTTCACTCCTTTTTATCATTCGCTAGTTCTTTTTTTTGTGTATTAAATACAACTTTTGTCGGTTGGGTTTTGCTTGAATCGGAATATATTTAACCTATCTTACAGTACTTGCTGCACCGTTTTTTTATTCATTCATTCATTCTCAAGCCTTATTGCATGATTATCATGGGCAAAGCCGAGGAAAAACTCTTGTTTTTCTCTACACTCTCTTTTTTCTTCCACCCGCTCCCGTTCTCTCTCTCTCTCTCTCACGCTTTTTTATACCAGTTTTTAATTTATTCCACTTAGTTCTTTTTTTTTATCCATTTGATACATCTGAATGTTATCTCGTTTATTTTTTGTTTGTTTCGCTTTGGTTTTTGTTGTTGTTGTTGTTGTTGTTTGAAATTTGTTTTCATCCATTCGTCGCTTCGTACCACTTCAATGACTGCGAACTGCGATAATTTTATTTTATTCATTTGAAACATTTCGTCGCGGCAACAACAATGCGAACAGTAAGAGACTGAGACTAAAAAAATGAGACACGGTGAAAATTAGCCCAATGATTTCATCAGAATAACAAAAATGTATTAAACTTGAAATGGCAGTAATTCGGAGCGACCAAGCCCACTAATGAACTCTGATGTCATCGTGTATGATAATTAGTTTCCAGATTGAAAATGACTTAAAAATTACAGCGCAATTGTAAATGTATCTCTCATATTGCATACACTCAATGGACAAAGTAAAAAAAGAACTGTTGAATAAATGATGTAATACATTTTTCAGGAGCAAAACCAAAGCGCGAAAGTAGAGCAACATAAAGAACTCGCTTTCGATTGAAAAGAAGACAAAGAAAAGCGGTAACGGGCTTTTTTCCCTTTTTCCTCTCTGTCTCTCTCACTCTCATCCTATCTGTTGCCCAACCAAATTCGTTCACTCACTTCCGAATATTTGATAAATTCCATTCACGCGATGCTAATAATACAATAGATGCTTTGTCAGCCAAAATCATCCCGTTTCCATTATTTTTGCAATTTTCCAAATGGCTTTCGGTGCTTGATACAATTACAAATTATTTTCAAGACAAATAACAAACACTTTTTAAGAGCGGAAAAAAATATTTACTTTTGTATTTTAAGTCGGTTGATTTTGCGGTGCGTTTCCCTTTTCTTTCTGTCTCACGGTGCGTCAATAGTCTTTATGCGGCATTCAATTGTGCACTAAGTTTTATTTCACCTTTTTATGTAAACAAACACACAGCGCGTACCTGCTTTTTCATAAACTCCTTTTAAAAACTTTTTGTTTGTCGGTTTTTCTCACAGTCAGTCTCTCTGTGTTCACTCCCACTTTTTTTTCTGTCAGTGATTCGCGTATAATAAATAACTTTTTTTCCTCTTGTATTCTTTTGTTCAATTTCACTCACATGCACCCCTTTGGTAATAATGTGGCTTTCTTCTCGCTCCTATTTGTCTGTTTTATCAGCGATTTGAATTGCAAACTGATACACACTAAAGATACCATCGCACTGTCGATTCCATATTCGTTTCTTGTTTGACTTGACTTTACATGCTTTGCATTTTTCTTTTATTTTCAGTAAATGTTTATTTTTCACTCGGTACAGAGAGTTCACACTCAGCGTGTGCAATGCATACGCATATAAAATCCGTGTGTGCTTTCGCTGTTTCTCCCTCCGTTCACAAATCAATCCAAAACTGGAAACAATGTACGAATGATTTTCAGTATTCAGCATAAAATGTCAATAAAACACTTAACTTATTTCAAACAGACGTTGACAATATTCCGTGTCACAGTTTTTGAAAAGAGAATTTTTTTCCTTGTTACTATCAGAGCAATTCTGTTTTTATTTTTATTTTATTTTTGCTAAAATCCGATGCAGCGAAATTCCAAGCGACTGCACTAAAAATGTTCGTTGTCAGAAAAGGTAAAATTTGCCTTTCTTTTCATCTCGTGTTTAATCGTGGTTTGGTTTTCTTGCTCCTTATTCTTCAAACGAAAACCCGAAAATGCAACGTTCCAAAAAAGATCCTATTGTTGTATCGACTGCGACTTGTTCACACAACGGGTCGGTATTTTTTTCGTAATCGTTCTCACAAACAAACTCAAACAAGAAATCTGTATCGTTGGATCGTTTATTTTTGACTACCGTTCCATCCAGAAGCGTATACTACACTGCTAGGAAAATGCCAAAGTCTCGCTAGAAATAAAGTTTATGTGTTGTTTTTCTTTTTATTCGTTTTTGATTGTTCGAGTCTCGGTGCGAGTGAGTGAGTGAACGAGCGCGTGTGAGAGTGTCTATTTGTTGTCGTTCGTACGGTTGCTTTTTGGATGGTGAAATGTTTTGTTTTCACAATGTGAATGAAACGAAACGAACCACGAGAACGCGTGCCACGTATGGCCTGTATCCATGCATCCCATCCATTCGAGGAGAAGTGCTTGAATTGAAATTCTCCTTCAATCATACGCTCGCTTGCTCTCTTCTGCACTGGATTTGTTGAGAGTGCTGCAATTTCCCCTTACGACAATCAACATTCTATTGCCACTCTGTTGCCGCTGAGCTCAATTCGCATGGTTTTATATAATTCATATAACGGTCTTTTGATTGTTGCACTAAAGCTATTTAAAAAGCAGTACAAGTGAAAATGATTTTATGGTACTTTTTGTCTTGTCGTTTTTCGTGTTGTATGCGCTCGTCTCTCACACCCTCTCGCTCGTTCGCTCACTTTTCAAAATAGCCCTTTAATTGCACTCGCAATCCGAATTCGATTTTATTTTTATAGCTTCTTGATTTACCAACGTCTTTTTCCATACCGCATTCACCAAAATACACCTTTGCTTGCGTGTTCTTTAAAATATCAGTAGATATTCATAAAATCTGGGTAATTTTTCATTTTCGAAGGGCGCTTTTGGACACGCCAAACTTTGCAACCACTTTTGACGTTCATTGGCAAAAGGTCGACTCTTTTGTTATTTCAACTATTACGAAACAATTGTTTCATTCCATGCATAGAACAAAGCAACCGGAACACAAACTGTGACTAATACACTCATACACTCATACACACAAAGGGCGAAAGCAAACGGGCGACAATTTCATATCTGATGCATGTTCGACTTGTACACGGTATACCAACAACGCACAAAGACGCTTTAATGGGAATTGTTGTAATGGTCTCGGGCTCAGTGGAGTTGATCGCTCTCGCTCTCTCTTTCGGTATTCTCCGAAGAGAATTGTGCATAAAATTTCAGATTTCGTCATAATAAACCATAAATAGCTGTGTCTAGCAGCTGTCGTACATTCTGCTCAAATTTCCCTTTCGCCGGTAGTACAATGAAGTGTCCTTGTCATTCACGCACTCTCAACTGCAATCGAATGAGCTCGTGGAAATGGAGCTCGCTACATATAAAAATGAGCAAATAGTTTCGCAGGTGATGAGGGAAATGTACACGAATTGGTGAGGTTTTCGAGTTCAATCCGGTAATGCTTGTAAATGGCAAAATTTACCGAATGTAACCGCAGTCATTTACTACCCCTTACACCGAGCATGACATGCGAAATACTTGAAATGAAAAGATCTTCCTTCGAAAATCCCCATAAACGTTTGAACTCCTTCTCGACGACGTTCTTTTTATTCTAATTGTTGATTTTTCTCCCAAGAACTTTTGCTTTTGTTTCACAAGTCTAAACTTTATCATGTCGCAAACTTATTCTCTGAGGTAATCTCAACTCGAAATTCTCGAATGAAGTCTTATGAAAATCTACGCTACGAAATGTAAAAACCCCAACTCAATTTTCCTTTACGAGTTGAGCTCATTGCCCTTGATAGCAACGCGAGCACCTTCAAGAACGCAATGCCAGTCATTTCGGAGCAATTTTCGAATTTGTAACTTGATACTCGGTGTCACTACTCACCCTGAAATCCGTGTATTTCATTTGGAAATGCGCCACAGTTTGAATGCACTGAATCAACAACACAATACGTTCGCATACATGTCGGTCGTGGCTGGGTATATGGCGCGTGAATTGTGGAGCACAACCGATTGACTTGTAACACAGCAAAAACTCCGTCGACGCGAGGACAAAAGTGATTTTTGCTAATTTAAGAACGAACCAAAAATCCACAGTGTACAGTGTACACTGAACATTTCGTAATGTTGAGCGTTCAAAATGCACGCGGCATGAAACAGTTGATGTAACAATCCACACACGAAAAAAAAACAACAACAACTCACTGCAAGATTAAGGAGAGTGTGTTTTCTGCATTGCGCATGACAGAATAGTAGTTTCCCCTCCTTTGTTCTGTGTGGAATGTGTGCTGGATAATAGTCCTGTGAAAGTTGCAACCAAAAGAATTTCAATGTGACAGACAACACGACAGCGGTGTTTGTATGTGACAGCAACATGCTGTATAATAAACAAAACTTTCGTCGAGCTATCAGTGTTACACCTTAAATCGGTTGACAAGCGTCTGGATAAATGCACACCAGCATGTGAAAGAAATTCAATGCAAATAATTGTCCATTTATTGGGTCTGGGAATTAGTTTTGTCGATTTTTTTAAATTTTCAAACATTTATTTGAATACCAAAATGAAATTACATTTCAATCAAAATATTGTCCATCGGAAGCGATGACCTTCTGCCACAATGTGGGCAATTGACGGATGCCTGCCTTAAAAAATTCCTCATCTTTTGAGGCTATAAATGCATCGAGCCAATTTTGGATTTCTTCAACTGAAGAGAACCGCTCTCCGTCCATATGGTTTTGCATCGATCGAAACAAATGGTAGTCGGAAGGAGCCAGGTCTGGGCTATACGGGGCGTGAGCCAAAACTTCCCATCCGCTATTTTCCAAGTAGTTTTTGACCGATTTCTCAATGTGTGGCCGAGCATTGTCATGTAGGAAAATCAATGTCTCTTTTCTGGTCTCCCATTTCGTGCGTTTTTCTTTGATTGCTTGTTTCAAACGTATCAATTGTTGTCGGTAGAAAGGCCCATCGATGGTTTGACCACTTCTCAGCAGCTCATAATACACCACTCCCTCCTCATCCCACCAAATAGACAGCATTACCTTGTCGCCGTGAATTTCTTGTTTTGGCTGTGATGTTGCTGGTTGGCCGGGCTTAACATACGATGCTTTGCGCTTGGGGTTATCGTAATGAATCCATTTTTCGTCACCAGTGACAATTCGATACAGAAAACCTCTTTTTTTGTGCCTTGCGAGCAGCATTTCGCAAGTCACTAAACGCCTTTCAGCTTGCGCTGGCGTCAATTCATGTGGTACCCAATTTGACAACTTGCGAATGAAACCAAGGGCCCTTAAACGATATCCAACAGTGCTTCGGTCAACATTCAATGCTCTGGCAAGCTCATCTTGAGTTTGACTCGAATCTTCGTCGAGCAATGCCTCCAATTCCGCATCTTCAAACTTTTTTGGCTGGCCGGGACGTTCCTTGTCTTCCGTGCTAAAATCACCACTTTTGAACCGTGAAAACCACCGTTCACATGTACGTTCCGATGGAGCATGCTCACCATAGGCTTCCACCAACATTCGATGCGCTTCAGCCGCAGTTTTCTTCAAATGAAAGCAAAAAATTAATGCTTGCGGGAAATGTTGCTTTTTCGGTACAAAATTTGACATATTTAAGGCGCAAAAAAAATGTTTATCCAAACTTCGATGAAATGATAGATGATGATTTTTGTAGTTTGACACTAGACCACTCATGTGAAAAAGAAAAAAGTATTGCCCGATACAACCATGCAAAGTTACGCCATCTTTTGAAAAATCGACACGATTAATTCCCAGACCCAATAGATGATCCATAAATTGCAAACCATTTAAATCGAGTGCACACGAATTGCGTAATGTAACGGAGCAAACGATATAGTTGCACACTTTTCTCGCAGATATACGCATATCGAATAAATGTGATATAAAAAAGGGGATCTTTGCATTCGCAAACTAAATAAATAAATTATATAATTTTCCGTTGTGTTCCGGAGGTGTTCCTAACTCAATTTTCGGAAATTTGATATATATATGGCACGACAGTTGAGTACTTTTTCTTTTGCCCAACCTCACACAGGTGGATGCGTCGAAATGTGAGCATAACAAATATCTGTCTCTTCTACGAGCACACCTTCGGTCACTTGATTTTGTATGCACAAAACATAAATGTATGATTCTAATAAAATTTCTTATTACTCCGGACCCCCATTGAGAAGCGAGAATAGGAGAAAAAACGAAAGATTGCATCCACCCATCCCATTCCTCTTTCCCGAAATTGTCAACAAAAACTTAATGTCAACAGCAGCACCGAATGAATAAAAACAAATCAGACCATTTGCCTTTTGAAAATGAATCATGAAATTGCATGGAAATATGAAACTTTAACCCATTTTCAGAGTGGGGGAGGGTGAGTGTATGTGTATGAATAGTTGTGTTGGTCTTCTCATTTTTGGTATGTTGTATGCGGTTGAAATTAAAACGAAATAGGCAGAATAGCTGGAGGTCAGTCAAAATGGTGTATATTAGTGTATTATACGAGTTTTGGGGTAGTTTTTGTCGCCGTTTCTGTTTTCATGATTCATCTGTGGACGTTTGAGTGTTTATTATGCCTTTTTGGATGTTGTTAAGTCTTCATTGGTGTCATATATAAAAGCAAAGCCGGACCGTTTGTCCTCTCGTCTATATTTATTTAAATTATACTCCATAGCAATTGTGTATCCAGTGCTTGGGAAAAAAAACGTTGGAATAAACATTTAAAAAAAAAAAACAACTAATATAATGTGCAGCAGAGCAACAATAAAAAATTCAATCCCAAACCAAATTTATATCCTGAGTGCCGAAAAAAAGACAGGGAGCGAGAAAAAGAGGGACTGAGTGTGTGGCACAAACTTGAATATATTTATGAATGTGATAGTGCTTGATACTTTTCTCCGTGGCGAATGAAAATGTTGGGAATAAATAATAGTGTCCAAACATGCTGCTTGAATGAGCACCAAAACACACATATAAACTCAACTTCGATAAGAAATTCCATTGAAAGCGGTAGCAACACAAACAACAGCAACAGCACCACCACCAGCAGTAGCAGTACATTCAATTTTTAAAGGAAACACGACAATATATTCTGCTGTGCAGTGGACCGAACTGCGGTGTGCAGTGTTCAATGATGGCAAAATGGTGGTGCAATGGCCGAGAAAAATGAGCAAAGTGATACGTGCACAAAACACACCCAGCCAGAAGAAATGTCCGAAGAAAGTATGTCTCTCTCTCTCTCTTCTTTGTTCGCATATACTGTCTTCTCTTCCACTGCAGAAGAACCATCAAGATTGATTTCATTTCTTTTGCTTCGCTTTTTGTGCGGTGGCGCAATTCAACTATGTGTAATTATATTACAATTCATTTCACAGCATATCACAACAATAGTTCTCGCATCGTTCTTCGTCGACATTTAATCGAAACTAAACCTGATTCATCAATTGTAGATTTGGTTCAGTGGATCAACTTTATGGGTGAAATGATTTATCCATGTAGCTCATCGTTAAAATATCGAAGAATTCCATTTGAAGCACAAACTAGGGCCACTTACACACCCTTAATTTGGTTGATTATTTACAAGATCCACATTTATTGAAACTAAACATGATGAAAAAAAAATCAATTGATTTCGTAGGTTTTATAGTTTTTCGAGTCGATCTATTTATATAAATGTATTGAATGTCGCTTAAAATAAATTTTGTAAATCTATACGATAAATTTAGGTGTTTTTAGCTGAGCAAACACCTATTATTTTTGAGAAAAAATAACTTTGCGCCAAGACACCAATCCTAAAAAGCCTATATTTAGGGATTTTTTGGCCAAAAGTAGATTTTTTCTAGAGTTGAAATTGATCCAATCGAATATGCGGCTAGAACTATGTGAAAACATCACTTGATTTGGTCATGTAGGTACTTAAAATGTTCGTAAGGGATTATTCTAGAAGTTCAAAGGCAGAAAAGGGAAAAATCCTTTGCTATTATCTGTCAAACCGAAGCTCATGTTCGTGATTTGCTCATCTTAGCCTGAAATTCGACTTTTATCTCTGGGTCAATTGTAGCCAAATTCCATCGAAGCCGCAATCTAACAACAAGTACCAAAATGTTTGTACAGGTTCTGGCTACACGATAGAAGTCGAAAACCAATGGGACCATACAACCAATGTAAATACATTGATGACAGCGTATGAACTTTCTTCTAAAACTTCACAAATAAAGCATGAGAATAAAGCGTGGTGCCACTATCTTTCCCCAATATATCATTGAAGTCAATGGAATACATCAGAGTTCAAAAGCGCAGCGATAGATGGCACCTCTATGAATCCTTTACGCAGCTTACTTACTGAATATGGCCCATTTGTCGGAAATTGAACCAAAGTTTACCACCTGGGTGACTTATGTGGGGTCAAATGTAAAAAATGCCGAAAATTTGCCATTTTCTTCTAATTTCACACTGTAACTGGCCCAGAATATCTTTTCAAGGGCTGATCTCTTGGTAAAAGTTAAAGATATTGACGAGCCAAACAAAACCTCATCATTGGTTTTTGCTAAGAATTGGCTGGAAAAATATTTCGGTCGAAATGTTGCGATCTAAAATGACTTCCGAAACGAGTGGAATGAAAAAATGGACTTTGGAAAGTGGTTTCATTTCTACGTTTTTCGAGTTTTTGATGCCAAACTTATTTTTTTCAGGCCGACTTTCGAAAACCGATCGGCGCTTTTGAATATCTCGAAAAAACCAGTCTAGCTGTACCTGTTTGTTGCCTGCACAACCGAACGAGCTAAACTGTGTGCTTGCCAGTGTCGTAGACGACACATGACTTGATGCCGTGATGAGCTTATATCATCCACATATATTATATTCAACGCTTGGATTTTGCTGTACACGACTCACAGGGAGTTAGCAAGACACACGTTATAAGGTTTTTTAACTTCGATTTCGAGGAGGAAGAGAGATGGATATATACAACTTGTATTCACCATCTCCTTCGATGGAAGTCCAAAATCATATAACGTGCGTCTTGCTAACTCCCTGTGACACGACTTAAATTTCATATATATTGTACTGAAACCTCCAGGTTGGAATGGTGTAAATTGTGTAAAATGGGGTTTGTGTGTGTGTGCTGGTTTTTCATTTTAGACGTTTGTAAAATGGGAATGGATTCTGATTCGAATAGACGTTGACATACGATATATGCAATAGAAAGGTGCACACGTTCGCACATCTAGAGCATAAAATGAACGGAACCAACATTACAAAAAAGCATAACAACACCAATGATTTTAATATAAATATAGTCTTTTCACTCGTTGTTGGCATAATTATACAAAAATACCGATGGAATGGGGTATAACCATGCAATCAAAGCTGCACCGAGCAGCACCACATACGTTCTCTCGTTTGCTCGTTTTCACCCTCTCTCCCTCTCTCTTGGTGTGCTGTCCCTACGTTCTTCTCTCTCTCTCTCTCGCTCGCTCAATCGTTCGTTTGCGCGCTGGCTCACTCTTTGGCTCGTCGAATGCCAATCCATGCAAGCTTTCACCATACTAACCATATACACCTGTGCCTACAATATGCATTAGATGGTGTAAACAATGCCAAGATATCTATCTAGGTTTATAACAAATACTGGAATGCATAAATGACTGAAAATAACGGAAATATCTATATATACGTATCGCACATCCCAGCCATTGCAATTTTTGCAACATTTTCACGTTGCATGTATGCATGTTTGCTTCGCAATTTCCTTCGTTTTTTCTTCCCTTCTCCAATTGCTTCTTCTCTTCCTCTCACTCGGTCCCATCACCATATTCATCGTTTGTGTCGTTTTTGCTATACGAAAATCGTTTATTGCTACTTTCGTTGCATTTGCAATTTTGCTCACCATTTTAGCGTTGCTATCACAATTACCGTAATATAATTCCATTCCCTCGCCGTATTCTTTTAGTGTTATTGCCGACGGTGCTCGTGAGAAACGACTTACTTCGAATCGTCCAAGAATTCCTGAGCGCACGGGAAATTAAAATTTGTACACAGATAGCAGGCAAGCAAAAAAAAAAATATAAGAGAAGTAAAGAAAACATACTAAGAATATGCAAGAAATGGATTTTTTTCGGTATTTCTTACAAGGTTTTATTTTTATTTGATTTTATTTCATTCGTGGAAAACTTTCCTTCCGTTTGATTCAGGCGCATTCTCACGGCAAGCACGTGCACAATTTTTAGTCTTGAACAGATTACATAACGTCTTACACTTTCTTTGTAGCCATTCCGATGCTGATTCCTTCGACTTGCAAATCCCGCACAAACTGTGTGTAACCAGCATCATTCACATTTTTCTCTCCATGTTTATTTGCTTGTTGATGTTGATGCTTCTTCTGGTTGTGCTGCGCTGCATTGCTAGCGGTAGCTACTGATTTGTTGTTGTTGTTGTTGTTGTTTCTGAAGAAATGCACTTACAATTTGTTTGTGTATCTCTTCTTTTGCATATGAAATTTGCAATTCTCTCTCTCCCCCTCTCTCAATCCATCGCTCTCTCATTCTGTCTCGTTTGTCGACATTGGAATTGGAACGAGAACACGCTTCACTTGATGTGAGTGATGTATTGTTAAAATGGTTTAAATTGTTCGAATACGAATTCCATTACCACAAGGAAAACGTAAACTTTTTCGTCCAACCGCAAAATAGACAAACATTCACATTGAATGTGCATTCGTCTTTCTCTGTTGCTCCCGTTTGTTCGCTCATTTTCGTTCATTCGGTATCGTTTTTCTCCTCGTCGTGGTTTTGGCAGAAAGTTTTTTTTATAATGCCATTTTGCCACACACACAGAGAGAGAGAACATCAGTCAGCGTTCAATGAAAGTAGTTTACAAATGCGATGCTATGGGGAATCTGTGAGCTACAATGAGGATCATAATGAGGGTGCGCTGATCACACGGCACGAGCGCGAACAAGCGAGCGAACGAATAAAATGAGTTGTCAATTGCAAAAGAGATCATGTGCACAAATACATATATATATATATATATATATATATATCGAAAGACGGAGAGTGAACAAGGAATGCTGCTTCATTTCCACTAAAATGAAAACTGCAAATCGTTTAACGAAGACGAGCATTTTGACATTCTCGTATGAAAATTCGTGTGTGATTGAGTTCTGCTAGTTCAATCATTATATTGTATGCATGTGTTGGATTTGTGTGTGGAATCCACACTGTGGATGCAAGATACAGCACAAAGCTCAACACTTGCTGGCTGTTGGTTGTCACATCGTAATGTGGATTTTCATCATCAAGGCAGAAAAAAACCGTGGGACACAAGAAGTACGACATCCGCACTCCAAACGTTGCTGTCAAGTGGAAAAGAAGGCGGCAGCAACAGCAGCGACAGAATAAAAATCGCGTCAACAACGACAAAAAGACAAGTGAAATGGAAGCAAAATTGTAAAGCTTAACAATTATGAAAAGAAATTAACTACTCATCATAAGCGAGATTCCATTATATTGCATTCGCATTTTTTTCTTCCTCTTATCCATTCTCCATCCTCCATCTCTTGCTCTCGCATCTCGTCTGTGTCATTCTTATCATTTATTTTGCTGTGGTTGCTTTTTGTAAATTGTATACGATGTTCAAATGGAACCGCAAATGGAAAATCTTATGTGAACGATTTACGATTGTGAATGAGTGTGTGAAAGAGGGAGAAAGAGCTGCAAGCAATAACCGCGGACGATGAGCAAATGTATACGAGATTGAAAATCACATCTCAAGAGCTCTGTGCTCCTTTTAAGGTATTGCATTAACAACAATACAGCAGGAAGTGAAACACTTTTCGGGGGAGAAAACTGAAACAAACCGCGTTTAACACCATGAAAATAGATAGCTGAATTGCCGGCGTGTGGATGAAATGGCAACCAAGAGAGAGCCACAGAAAGGGAGGCATGTTTAAAGTGTCTTTTTTTCAGCTTAAATCGTAATCGAGAGTGTTTAACAGAAATGTTTGATTATTTATACTATCTAACCGTTGTCCACTTTGTGTGTGTGTATGTCTTGTTTATATACGTAGAGATTAGTAATTTAGATAAAGGTGACAGACTGCAATGAAATATTCATGGCATATGTTTCGAGTTCAAAATGCGTGATTTGAGACGAAGACGACAAATATCAAGTCGAACGAAGGAATGAAGAGAAAAATAATCGTTGAAATACCTGCGCTTATTCATGAGAAAGGAAAATCTTTTTTAAAGAACATTTTTCCTTCGAGTAGGTGGTGAAATCCGCGCTCGCATACATTTATTCGACAAAAGAAGCCAATTTATGTGCGATACTCGGAGAGAAAAAAATTGTCAAAATAAAACGAATGAACGATGATGACGAAAAATTATGAAGGATATTATTTTATGAGATATTTCCATAGGTAATTGTTATTGCCGTCGCCGCCGCTGCTACTGCCACAGCCACCAACATCGAATCGTTTCAGAGCAACAACAAAATTCCCTCGTTTTTTTTCTCATTCGTTCCACGTTTGTTTATAAAGTATCGCATGGAGTATCGTGTATACATATCTTTTTGGAATAGAGAGCGAATGCTTTTTGTATATTTGGTTGAGGGGATAAAAATCGGTGTGTGTATGTATGTTTTTTTACATTCAGCGTTTTGCTTTGTGTCGACGCGCGCGTAAGTGTGCTGCCAATACTGCCGCACTTGCATCATTTGCCGTGATGCTGAGTTGCTAATGCCGTTGGTTCTCGTTAAATATTGCAATGTGCCTCTTAAGCGGCAGTTTCTATGACTTTTTTTTTCTCTCCCTCTCTCTCGCTGCTCTTCCTATCTCATTTAAAATCGTATCGTTTCGTTCCGTTCCCATGTCACACTCAAACAAATCTTCCTGGAGTAGCATAGAGAAAGAAAAAAATACACCGTACATTACGGAAACAGAACCACAGAACAGAAAATTATACATAGATTTTTATCGAAAACATTGTGAAAAGCGAGCGAAAAAGAAAAGAAAATATGATACGTTTTTGCGATGCAAAAGCTCATCACCGCGTCTCCACACATGGGAGATACTTATGCTCAAATAATAACTGATGACTTACATTTTTTTTCTCTTCTGTGTAGTCACTCGAATCGCCAGCATTCACTGCTTTCTTTCTATAATACGCAACGATAGCGATTGCACAGCAGCAATAGCACTACTCAAAGCGACACAAAAAAAAACACTGAACACAATTGCTTTAAAACTGAATCGGTATATGAGCTGCTCACGGCTCATTGTCGTTGCATCGACTTAGATATGCTGATGGCAAACAGCATTGAACTCGAATTGCGCGCGATGGAATTTATGATGGCGAAATAAATGGCGTATTTATTCGTTATATATTTATCGCCACCCAACATCCATATCTGCCGCCAGACACATTAAACCATGAATTCCTGGCCATTCGCTCGATGAATTACTGAATTCCATCCACTCTGGGAAGAAATTGACACAAACCAGGTGAAATAAGTATAGAATAGGGAGAAAAAATGGTACCGAAGAACGCATCTCTCACCTGAAGTGAACGCAAACGTTGACATTATTGGGTGAGAATGGGAGAGAGGTAGATAGAGAGAAAGCGAAAGAGAAATAGATCTTGACAGAAGATGATGATGACAAAATGACGGGAACTTTACCGATAAAAGTAATAACATCGTTCATACGTAGTTGCACAAAGAAAACAAGGGAGATAGAGAGTGTCGGTTATGCGACTGGCAAAAACACCAACAACAATTAGACCAACAAAAAAAGGAAAAAGAAGAAAGAGAGAAAGAGAGCGAGCAAAACGATGCAAAAGGAATCATCAGCATGCATAAAAGCAAAATGAAAGGGAAGTATTAAAAGAGCTCAAAGCTTTTTGTCATCAAAAAAATTTGGTTTGTTCATTCGTTGGTTGGTTGGCTGGTTGTTGTGGCTCATTGCTTTCATGTATTTTTCATTTGTTAGTCTCGATTCTCTCTTTTGCCTGCTTTTTATTAATGTCGCTTTTGTGAAATCAAATAAACGGATTGCGCACAGATGGAAAAACAGTGATTCACATACGGTGACAGCGTCAACAAGAACAATAAACCAGAAAAATGCTGATGTTGTTGACGATGATGAGTAGTCAGAAAAAATCATAGCGACGATAGAAATGCGCGTGACCGAGTCGGGAGAGAGAAAGAGGAGATCGAAGAAAGCGAACAGCACACACACTCTCTCTCACGTCGCCAAGAGAAGTTGTCGATGTGGCAAAAGAAAGCGTTGCCGAATCCGTTTAGAAACGACAGAGATGATCACAATAATAAATGAAATTTTATTAAATGGATTTTTATTTTCCATCTTGTCTTCTTTTTCTCCGTCGTCTTATTCCTGTACCGCAAATAATAATGATTATCAATTCAAATTTAATTCGCTCAATGAATTTTAAATGGGAAAATATTGCGTTGTTACGCGTGTCTATCTCTCTATCTCTCCACCAGTTCTTATTCCATTTTTCTGTCTCTTTTGCATGTATTTGTGTTCAGTGGATGTTCTGCTTGGCAAATTGCTGTTTCTTCCATTTTCCGCTCGACACTCGAAAGACAAGAGCTGATTTATACTTGTGTGTGAATGGATCATTTGATGAAATTACAAACCATTTATAAAATATGATTGAATTGAAAACGAAGAAAGGCACCACACACACACACACAACACACACAAAGTATAAGAGCATGATATGCGCTGATGTATGAATGCCTGAAATGATATTAAACGAATAATCTTCGGTTTTGATTAGGTGGTAACGTAAAGAATTTCCATTCCCAAAACTGTACGCCGGGAGAAGGGATTTATGTGCAATTCTACATGCCATACATATGGTACACGCATATATCGTATGGCTGAATTCCGAGAAATGTGCAAAATATAAACCGTGTGTATGTAAGACAATCGAATCAAAGCCTCTAACTCAGCGTGCGCGCATTCGAACAGCGCCATGCGAGTAGAAAAATTTAAATGAAAATGAAATGAAAAGACAAGTAACCGGCTTGCTGAGGCATAACTCGCATATCATTTCATTCCATTCCATCGAATGACTACCTTTTTGCCTTGTGCAAATGCCAAAAAGATGCTCCAACTCTCCACTCATCGAGAGTCGAAAGATGAAGGAGCCCCACAAAAACAAATAACGATTTGCTTGTTCGCATTGAAAATATGGCTCATACACATACACACAAGCACTAAATCAGCTATGTGCAATTCGGAAGGCAAAATCGCTTCGGAATGACGACGATTCTGGAGCGCACAAATATTTCTAGTCTT
>NW_022595253.1:3439860-3460707 GCF_009176505.1 Sitodiplosis mosellana
TCTACTTTTCGAAATTCGGTTGGAAATGTTGCTGTGTGTGTGTGTGGCGCTCGGCACAAACGACATCTCAAATATTCTATTTTTCCCGTAAAAGAGAAGATAATAAACGAAACCGATAAATGACAAACATTCTTTCGAAATTGTATGGGTTTTGCTCTACTCTATTAGAGGGATCGGTTATATTGTGTCGTTGTAGTGAGTGTGTGCATGTGAAAAGAACATTGGAACATCGTTTACTCTGGTCACTGGCATGCCATCCCGAATTACCCGATTATTATTTTCGAGAGCATATTAAAAGCAATAAACATTTGAACCGTTTTTCCCTTTTTTGTGGCTTCAAGAACTTAAGCTGCTTTTTTGTTCTTGTGTGTCATAAAGATTCAATGAAGTGGATTTCAAACCAAATTCTTGCCAACTCAAGATGATTCTTCGATGCTGAATAGAGAGAGAGAGAGAGAGAGAGAAAGAAAGAGGGAGGAGGGAGAGTATACGTCGTCTTTAAATATGCACACCAGAAAATGAATCATCCAAAAGAGGGAAAAAAACCACGCAAACAATTTTTATGAGTTTCCGAAAATTCTTCTAACCGTTAAACAATGTGACCTTTATGCACATCTGTCCTTCTCAAAGCAATGTATCAATGTCTTTCATATCGTGTTAGGGCAAACATTTTTTTTTCAACTTCATCTACTGTGCCTCCGAATTCGACACACATTTCTCTGATGGGGAAAATTTACGGAAAACTGCTGACCGATCGAATCAAAATGATGAGACAGCCCACGATGCAATAATTCATTACTTTCAAATGTGTGCTGTGTATAAATGAGCAGCCACTTTAACCTACGATATAAAAATGCTCTCACGTTGTACATCTACCGAATTTCAAATGAAACAGAACATTTTACAGAGCGGAAAAATATGCGAAAGATTCACACCAAAAAGCTTCCGACCAACTGATGAGAAATTAAAATATTGTCGAATGGAAGGTTCAATTAATGTATATTATACCCAACAGAACGGGTGGCTTGAATAAATGGAAATTCACAAACACCCTAGGGGCTTCTATGTCGGTTTGGCACTCGAATTTTTATTCACAAATTCGCGCTCAGTGCCATGCATTCGCAAGGCTGCCATATGATTTCTATGTAAACATTCGCACTCGCATTCGTATAGCAGTCGTATTTCGCTGTTCTCGAACGTTCTCACGAATGCGAGTGCGAATGTTTACATAGAAATCATACGGCAACGTTGCGAATGCATGCCCAAACACGAATGAACGAATGAATTATGTAGTCACAAGTTCGCTGTCATAGCCGCATTCGTCGCATTCGCGAACATTCGAATTTTTGTTCTGAAATGCGAATGCATTCGCAGCATTCGCGAGAGATAAATCCCCTTAGCAAACACCATTGAAATTTATTTACGGTTTTACTTTTAGGCTACACTGGAGCCGAAGGTACCTGACTCATCACTTATGAACAAATTAAATCATCGGTTGCATACTCCGTTTTCATTCGGTTTGCAACACAGTTATCAAAATTACAGGCTGAACAAATAAAATATATCGGAAATATACTCAAGCCCTTCCCTACGTGAAATAACAACAGTACACTGAGATCAAATTCAATTTCTCCGGAATAATTACAGGATTCGAAAAAAGGCAAACAAAGGGGGATGTTGTAAGGAAAAATAATCACATCTTCTTGAAGAAAGTTTATTGTTTCTCGATTTTTTATTCTACTTGGATCAGCATTCCAATCGAATCACATATCTGTCGTTAAGATTAATTACACAAGACTACTCAGCGATGCGTGTAACCAGAATTTTGGCTGGTACACAGCACATTTCACCAGTTGCTACTTCGGTCATATATTCGTTGATGCGAGTATAGTGTGAGTACGGCTTACCAGTTGGAACGTGTGTACATAAGGCGCGAACTAAGACGACAATTCACCTCGCAAGAATTCGACCGCTTCGCACACACGTTGTAACTGGTAAACCGTACACACGAGTCACAGTTTGCTTTGATTTGCATGAACGAATGTATGACTGAAGTAGCAAATGGTGAAATGTTCTGTGTACCAACCGATCAACTGGTTACGTGCGTCGCTGAGTACACCTACACAAGACGAAACCAATTTACAGGTTATTTTGAACACTGTGTGCAAAGAATGAGCCTTTGTCCCTAAGATATAGAACTTAATTCGTTTCGCTCTTGACGCGCTATCTGTGTGCTGCAGTGTGTGTAAATACAAATTATATTCACAACGTAGCTGATGCTACTGACAGTTTTGTTTGCAATCAAAAAAGAAATTCATAGAAAATAAGTTTGAACAATAAGTTTTCCCTTAGAAATGTTTATTTTTAAATTAATATTTTTGAATAATCACGAATTTGAATTGTCTTAAGTCATTAATACAGTGTTGATACTATGCTGAAAATTTGGAAAAAATGAAATTATTGTGTTTAATTTTTGAATAACGTTTTCAAGTACTATTTTTAAATTCTATATTATTGTTGATTGGTGATTTGACTCCTTATCTAATTCACAAAATGATAATGACTATGGCAAAATGCAATGTCCACGTCTAGGTCTACCAGTTATTTTACATTTGGTGCCTTCAATACACCGTTTATTCCAACATCGATAGTAGCAACTTTTAGACGATCCATTTTTGTTCTTCAAGCAAAATCCACATTTGCCACATTCTGTATGTGATTGGCATGTTCGCACGCAAATAAATTCGCCATTTCCCAATTCTACACATATTTTGTCAGGGAAACAATCCACAACTTCACATTTAGTAGCATTTGCATATCCTGTCATCCAAACCTAAAATAGTTAATTGAACGAAAAAAGAATTTAGTAATTATCGCTTTATAGTTCGATCAGTGAGCGTCACAGCAAACGTAAGCAAAGTAAATAAAGTAAGCAAAACCGCGAGATTTTGCAGATATCGATCCGAATTTTTTCTCATTTCATAATAATCAAGGTGCGCTTTTGCGATAATAATTTATACGAAATTTGTTTTCACGTTGTTGTCTCAATATATTTTCAATCAATTATTTTAAGCTTTTTAAAATGACTTCAAAATTTGAAGTTCAAATCGATTTTTTAACTTACGGCGATTAGAGTCGCATTGACAAAAATTGTAATATACAAGTTCATCATGTCGACTGCAAAAATTCCACTTCTACTGATTGATGTTGAACACGCGGATTGCTGAAAGAAATTGACGATTTCATCAACGCTGCAAAGAGTTTTATATTTTAAAGCGTATTGCACAAATGTAATGACGCACTTGGCTTAATCATTTAACCCATTTACATTCGACTGATAGCAATGTCTCTGTCAACTTTGTTTGGATACTCCATGTTTGGTTCTTTTTTACCGTTTTCAACCAAAATTTACTCCAAATTATTATTTTGAAAATAACATGGTCATTTGTACAAAGTTCATGGGAACTCCACAGTTGAAATTTGCTCAAGTCCAAGGGTTAACGTGTGAATCTGACTATGCCATGTACTTCACAAAGTCGCTGGTATGAAATCTCTTATTTTTACTCTCTTTTTGTATAGGTATTTTTGTATATTTCATCAATGTAAATATTGAAAAATATGCACAAAAACGAATTCATTTATTAAAATTTCATAAAAATGGCTGATTCAAAACGAGAAATCAATTTCATTTATACCAACTGAGCAAACAACTTATCAAAAATATACTCAAACCTTTTGCACGTTGAATTACCACAGTACACTGGCATCAAATTCAATTTCTTTGGAATAATCACAGAGTTCAAACAAGACCGCAGAGCTTCGCTCTGCTCTGCGTTCTTGAGTTTTAAATTACTTAATCTATTTTGTTGTTTCACAACAAACTATTTTTTGGCGCACTACATGAAATGTATTTCATCAAAGTAACTTTGAAGTAATATATTTATTTGCAAAATGAATTACAAGATCTTGGTTTAATTTCTTTTTTGAAATATACTGCCTTTGGTTTAAATTAAATTAATAATATGAGCATCCCAAGCGAAAGAGTACGATTTGGCTCTATCGTGACGATACATTTCATCGTGGAATAGCGGCTAGCGCATGTACGCAACACTTCTCCTTTCTCACTGCTGCTATGTTAAACATAGTATGCTGTTCACGCACACCGATACATGACTGTAGCTCCAGGGTGCACGCATACAGTCATGTATCGGTGTGCGTGAACCATTTACTATGTTTAACATAGCAGCAGTGAGAAAGGAGAAGTGTTGTGTACATGCGCTGGCCGCTATTCCACGATGAAATATATCGTCACGATAGAGCCAAATCGTTCTCTTTAGCTTGGGATAGCATCTAAAATCACTTTAATTCTGTTCAAGACTCAGAAAATATTATACGAAAAATAATGTAATTTTTAAACAACATTTGATAATAAAAATTTGATTGGCGCTTTGAGATATTATGCACTTATCTGTCGTAACTGCCACTGTTTTAAATTAAATAAAAAATATGAGCATACAATTCAAATTCACCATAATTTGTTCATCACTCAAGAAGTATTTAAAAAAATAAGCAGATTAGTAGCTCTACATTTCATGTAGTGCTAATAAAAAAGGCGTAAGAAAAATAATCACATCTTCTTGAAGAAAGTTTATTTTCATTGTTTCTCGTTTCTTTATTCGACTTAAATCATCACTCCAATCAAACCACACAGCTGTCGTTAAGATTAATTCTACAACTACACAAAACTGGCAGCCACAGACAAAATGCATTGTGATGAAACAAATTTACAAGTTTTTTGAACACTGTGTGCAAGTGTGCATTCTTTATCGGAGGTGCATCCTGTCATCAAAACCTAACGAAATTGATTATATGATTATACTTTTATAAACTTGACTGAAAATTAACAATAATTTTCTCACTTTTTGTGATTTAATTATACCGATCGGTATCGGTGTCGACACAAATGCCATTCTGTCGACACAAATGCCACCACAATATAATATATTAACTCTTTTGCTTATACAGAATATTTTCTTATATATCAACTTACGACAGTGCAAAATGCAATAAAAATTGGATTATAAAAACACTTCATTTCGACCGCAAAAATTTCTCTTTCACCACAGTTAATGAAGTGAGTTGCTCAACGAATTTGATAGTTTCCTCAAGATAGCGAAGTCTTCTATATTCTAATGTGTAACGCAAGTACATACACGTCTAGTGACGTATTTGGTTTTGTTCATTCAACCCATTATTATTCGACTGATAAGAACGCCCATGTTTGAACCATGTTTCAGAGCTTCAAATTTGATGATTTGTGTGATTATTCCTGAGGTTCACATGAATATTTGTGCAAAGTTTATGAGCGAGCCTAAAGTCTAGTGTTAAAATTTGCTCAAAATTAAGGGTTAATATGGAAGTTTCGTTGTTATATGCCGTGTGCCCTTCACCATGTCGTTCATATGTAATCACGTATTTTCTCTCTCTATTGTTTACACTTTATCTGTCCAAAATTTAAAAAGAGTGCAAGTAAAAGAATTCGTTCGTCACTTGTTATTCATGTCATAAAATGGCGAAGTCGTGCATATTCAAAATGAGGAACTCATTTCATTTATACAGCTAAACACGTAATAAATATCGACAATTTGCTCAAGCATAATTCCCATTCAAATCTTAAAACAATGTATTAACTACTTGCGCATGAAACTTCGTTCATATCGTGTCGAGACAAACATTTCATTTCTTCGGCTGACTTTAGACACAACACACATTTTTTATGGTAAAAGTTCACCAAAATCTGCTGACCGAGCAAATATTGAAAAAAAGAAAGCGCACGAAGCAATAATTCCTTACATTTAAATGTGCTCTGCGAATAAGCCGGAATCAGTGCCATATTCACAGTCACGGCACAAAAAAGCTCTCAGCTGTCCCATCCATCGGATTTCAAATGGAACAGAAAGACAGAAAAATTTCCGTAAATAAGTGGACGAAAAAAGCGAGAGATGTGAGTATTGTCGCCGACTGGAGAATTGAAAATCGTTAAAGTACCTCACAACACCCTTCGAAGCACTCTCACCGACGAGCAACGGAAAAAAAAACGTGAAACGAAATCGAAAAGCATAAACAAAAAATATGAATACGCGTAAACAAATTTCCGTACGCATCAAAAATACACTTATCTTTATCACATCCATATCATAATAACATCGTTTCCCCTCGTCTTCTTCTCTCGTGTGTGCGTGTGCATATTTTCAATATCGACCGAAATGTACAAAAAAAACCTCACTATAAATACTGTACACTTTTTTACATTTCTTTTCTGTGGATGTGCCCAATGTATGTGCGCTCCGTTTCAAATGTTAAGCTTTTACCATCAGTTTATTTATTTAACATATTCATCAATTTTTTCTCCATCACTCTCTAAAATACTGGCACTTCGTTTTTGCTTTCGTGCTTTCTCTCTCTCTCTCTTCGACGAATCGCTTCGTTTTTTTTTCTCGAGCGATTCGCATCCACAATTTGCACGGTATTTTGCGGCTGCAAACAGGGCGAAATGCTGTTTTTTTCTTTCGACTGTATCTCTACCGAAAATGCTTTCCAAATCGACAGATACACATAAATATTGCTCAATGCCAGCTCAAACAGCGAGCAAAAAGCGAATATGTGAAGTGTACGCGAAGGATCTAAATCGCGTTGATATTTATATATATAACAATTGCCAAGAGGAATGGCACACATATACCGAACAAAGATTTCATGTTGGTTGAGAAACGTCAGCGACGAAGAAGAGAGAAAAAAAAGTCGGTCCCAGCAATTCACGAATAAGAGAAAATGCTAGAAAAAAGGAAAAGTACAAGAACCACTAGAGCAACAACAACAACAGTAGCAACAATAACGATACAATTTTTCCTCTTCTCATCTGCATTTCCGAAACTACGCGCGCGAGTAAGAAAGAAAAAGCATTGAACGAACAAATCGCAACAAATTATTGAATATAAATAATCAATGGGAGAAAATTTCAATAACAAAACATTTACTTTTCAAGAGCTTTTATTTTATGCACGATTTTGCTCTTCCATTCACCAAGCGTCGTGTGCGCCCCACATCATCATGGTCCCCATTTAAGCGAGTATATGCAGTAGCAGAGAGAGAGAGAGAGAGAGACCGTGTATTTACAGCCCTGTATCTTTTACTGACAATTTAGACGAACGAGTTCCCATTTCGTCGATTCGTTTCGCTTGTGAGTGGTAAGAATGAATATTTTCAGCTATTTTAGGATGAAGCACAAGTAAAGCAGAGAAGAAGGAGACGATGACGACGAATAAAAAAAAACTCGCTCTCCACTTCACATGCCAAGCAACCGAACCATTATCGATAGCGCATATTCGCGAACGATCTAATAACAATAAAAATCGGCGAGTGAAGAAAAAAATCGACGAAAGTGGGAGAAACAACAAACCTATCTCGTTATGCACAGATATATTTATTATTATGGTGTTTTGGATTTCGCGGAAAATCGATCTAGGAGGCGGTGGTAGACAATGTAGACATTACACTCGGAATGTTAGTTGAATGAAGAGCGAGCGCGACGCGCGCGCGAGGGTTGTGAACTTTATACCACTTGTTCATGTATCTTGCCATGAGACACTAGAAATGTGCGGTGTATTTCGCATATATTGGCACAATTTCGATTTTTGAAATTGCGATATATATTCGTTTTTTCTCGTTTAGTTCGTGGAACTGATGCTCTGAGGAAAACGACATACGTTGTTTTGGTTGAGATGGTTCCATTGAATTGATATATGGTTTGTATCTGTATTTTAGGAGCAGTTCAATCTGCAAAATATGTGCTTAAGTGAAGAGTATTCGGCGTATGTGATATTTTCTTTGAGCTAAAATATGTGCCATGTGTGTGTGTGTGTGTGTGTATGTGAATGAGGTAGAGAGAGAGATAGAACGACCGAGAAAAAACCGAGAGTGAACAAACAAGTAGCTCGTGCATCAAGCATAAATAACTAATGTCGACAAAACCAAAATATCTAAAATATCCCAATCGCTATCTCGTATATATATGTATGTGGTCAGTGCCTGTGTGTAATATTAATATGGGATCATCGTTGATGGTAAAAACGCCATCGAGAAAGTATCATTCCGATCAGACCTATACCGTGTGTGTACGAGCCGGTTGAGTCCATCGCCTTACAGCCTTAAGAGATGTTACGATATAAAAGTTGTAGACAATTTTCGGGTCTTGTTCTCTTTTTGATGATAAACGTTTCGCATTTTTGCCATTGTCTTTTGGCTCAAGTCGAGAACTGAACTGAGTGTGTGCGCGCTGTGCGCTGTGTATGTGTTTCATTGCTTACCGAAGGAAGGCATTATTCTTATTTTTGATGGCATGATTCGAGCACTATACATATGACTTTTTGGAAACCGAGCAGGTTATGGAAAAAACAACAAGTTGCATGTTGAGACGCAGCACACACGTCTCCCATTCTCTCTCCCTAGATTTCGCTCATCGGATCGGATGTACACAAGTGAGCGAATAAAAAATGGCAAGGAAAATTCATTTGGCGCGCAAATTGAACGAAGGTTGCTCTTCCACAGCGGCGAAGAAGTGAAAAAAAACGTGGCCAGCAACATACACGCTTAAAATTATATGCTAACCAAAAGCCAGCCTTTCCACTGAACATTCCAGGCGAACACAGGCATTATTTATAGTGCACGATGTGAGCCGTGCTTTGTACGCGCCAAACCATATGAATTATAATTTGCTAGACTATGGAATACATGCTATATGCGATCGCATATAGTCACTTGGTAATGTATGTTTTGCTCGGGTGTGTGTTTTTTCGGGATGGCATTTAAACAAGATTCTTGTTCTTATTTCGTCGTCGTAGTCGTCGTTCCAATCTTCACTATATATAGAGTTGATGTGCACATTTTTATTTTCATTCCGGTGTTTGTCTCTTCGCTTTTCAGCGTATGCACACTTTTTCCCATACACACTCTCTTCTTTCTCTGTTCGCGCGTCGTGCGCTCCGAGCGCGCACACACAAATCAACTTTTTTTTGTTCCCGCACTTTTCTTTCGCTCATTTCAACCGATGTTGGCTTTTATTTATTCGCCATTGTATTTGGTTTATGGTGGTTTGTATCGGTTTTGCTTTTAAACGCTAAGTAATATATTATTTCATTCATGTACGAAAAGTGGATGTGAATGAATGTGCGCGGAAAAAAAATAGTGCAGATTAGACGGTTCGCATTCTCATGTGAGAGAGTGTCGTGTACAAAGTATGCATGTTATTGTGGCGGTTCTTGGTTCAACACTCGGGCTCATTCATATCTTTGTTCAAGAATCTATCATATATTGTCTCGCGTTGAATGCTAACATGTAGTGCGACTTAAAAAAAGAAGAAGAAGAAGTGGATATAAGAGCAAGATATATGCACATCTTCATTTTATTCGACTCAAGAACACACCTCGTGCCATTCGATGATTCATTATAACATTGGATCAGCCACGAATCAGCATAATTACTTGCATATTATATCTCATGGATTCGGATGTTTCTTTCAACGAAAGTAAAGGCAGAGAGCGAGCAAGAAGAGCTGTGGAATATTTATATTTGCTGCGGTGGCATTGAAGCCTAGCTGCGTGTTTCACTTTGCCAGTGCGGTTTTGGTTCGATTGTGAGCCGGGCGGTTGGTGTGTGAGCCTCGATAAATGATGAAATTTCCCAAAACCAGACGAACGCCAGAATTATTTGCGACGAATAAATTTGATTATGATAAAATTGTGTGAGTGTGCATGTGTACACACAATTGTGTGATCGAAATGTGGAAAACGACGTAACGGGGTGAGCGAGAGCGAAAGAGAGTACAAGAGGCGCACATAGAGAGTGAGAAAATGTATGCGACATGCCAACACTAAGTTTATTGTGTAAAGTAAATGTCGTTGCAGAGCATTGCGTTTAAAACTTGTTCCATTCTAATCCATATTGAAATTGAAATTTAATGTGCTTTTATGTTGAACTTTTTGCCTCGTGCATATGCATTCCTTACATTAACACATATTATCTCGCCTGTTATCCGATGAATTTGTGTCGTTACGCTCTGTATGCATGTGTGTGTGTGTGTGTGTGGTTGGCGTTTGGGTGAGAAAACCGCGACGATATCAAAACATATTGGCATGACTTCAAACTCGTGTTTGCGTATATTCTACGAGAACACAAAACAACACACAGACACACATGCTCACCGCTCGTTTCGGGTGGATATATTGCCATTCATGTTCTTTGCCGGTACGCGTTGTATGTATGTGCTCTGGTAAAAATTCTCTCACACAACCAATACACACAGCCACCCAATAAAATGTAATAAACAATGAACACGATTATTAACACGAAAACAACCATTATTCTCATAACAAAGAACCAGAAGAAGTGAATTCGTGACGCAAACAAACGACGATGCAAATAAAAAAAAACACAGAGAATCCATCAAAAATGCCCCAATTTAACAGCAGAAGAAGATGAAAAGAGCTCGGTTGAATTTCAATTTATACAACGGTTGAATTTAAATTTTTGCGCTCGTTATTGTCCCGATATGCATATCAAGTTGATGATAATAACGACGATGCAATATTTAATTATGTAAAATGCATCGTTTTCGCTTTGTTATTTTAATTGGTGAGATGAACATTTTTCTGCGCTCACAGTTGATAATGCGCCATTGCGTTGTTCTCATTTTTGATGGCATTTTTGACTCTCAATCGTTTCCCAAGGCAAACAAAGTACAGTGAAATTATTGAAATTGACTTTCCGTTCGTTGAACGAACAAATGAAAAAGAGAAAAAAATCGAAAGGAATTCATATCATGAAACGCTCTAACACTTAGTCACTCAATTAAATTAGACTTCGAATATTTGAATAGAGACAGAGAAAAGGTGTTAATTCCGAATGTAATGCAATTGCCGTTTCCATAATTTCGAAGCTTTTCTGCAGTATTAATGGCATCGTCAAGTGCCACTGTTGTTCCTGCTCCGTTTCGGAAAAATTTTCGACGACGGATTCATTCATTCGCATCGTCTTGTGTGCGCATGTAATGTTCACAACTAACATACACACACATAAACATCTTCCAGTTTGAATGCTAATTGTAAAATTACTAATCTGAATGGTGCACTACACTCGACATGCAACCCCAGACTGGTCCTGCTGTTACGTTTGAGTCAGCATTTTAAGTTTCTTCTTTCTCACTCTCGCCCTCTCTTTTTTCTCGGTTCCCAAATTTCGCATATTGTGCTTCAAAGTGATATTCATAATTGTTTCGATATAATGAAACGAGCGAAATGTGATGAGGAGAAGAAAAGCAACCATTGGAAGTAACACTGTGCAAGTGTACTAAGCCAAGGAGAGATAGCAATGGAAGGAGAGAATGGATGAAAGCAAAGAAGAGGGAAAAAACAACGAATGACTCGAATGCAATATGTAGCGAACTAATTTGAATCAAGCATTTTTCTCAATATAAGCATTTAATGAGTGAGTACGTATTGTACATGTACACACAAACACAAAGTGGAAAAAATACAGAAAGAGCTCATGACCTTTTATTGCATCCTTTTAACGGTGCAAAAAGTGGAAAGAAGGCGACCAACATCAAAAAGCGGTCCGTAATTGTTCAGTTGACTCTTGACTCCTTGTCGTACGATAAGTCATCCCATTTTCGTTTCCATAAAATTACCCATATAGTTGTACGCAGTGGGTTTTTTCCTTCTCTTATTCTGCTTTTCTTTTTTCTTTGTGTCGTCACCGACACAACCGCTCGCGCTCTCTTTCGCTAGTTCACAACGAAGTGTTGCCCTGCTGTGTGTATGTGACTGTACAGAATGTCGACAGTTACGATTATAGAATAGATTGCTTTTAATTCGATCCCATTCGTTGGCTGTAAATCTTTTTGCTTGGGCTGCTTTGCTTATATTTTGGACGCTATTGTTTCGAATTTGCATTTGCCATTGCGTTGGGTTGGCTTTTGGATTCTGCTGTTCACCATAAATTTGCTGACTTGAATTGATTTGTTTACGTGTGTATTTTTGAGTGGAAAAGGATCTCTCAATGCGACTTACTATTTGCTCTACATATTGTTCGAGCATTTCCATTCGAATGATTCCAGCTTGTGCTTGGATTTTTAATCAGAGAGTTTTGCTCTTCGATGTGGCGGTGTGTTTAAGTTGTCTGTGGTTTATTGGTTTTTCGTCTGATTTTGACTGTTTTTTTTTTCATTCTGTATCGTTTTCGTGTTTGTTATATTTGTTTTTGTATCTTTAACACTTTTAATGCTTTGGCCATACAGTCTGAAATACGATGAATTCAGACAAATCGTGCACAACGCACGACATTTGAGTCACATTTATCATTGTTTAACATATTTCAAAGTGACCAAACGCGTTTCGGTTTTAATGCAATCGAAATGGATTTATTAGTCACCCTCATGCACACACACACACACACACAGACACTTCTAAATGAATCAACCGCATATATCTTTTTAATGGTTTTTGATTAGATTAGGCGTCTCCATTTGTTCATTTTTTTTTTAATGGAAAAACTCAAGTATTGAATGATTTTTTTGAACGTATGCCAAGCCGCTTTATTCAAAAGGCCATGTAACATGTTGAGGAAGGCCATGTAACATGTTGAGTCCCCATGTTCAGGACGGCTCCAATAATTTTTTACAAATGGTTCAATTTCGTCCATGGTTTCATATCTTTTGGCTGGCTGCTGAATTTCATACAATGTTCGGGACAATTAAACCAACCGTCTCCATCATCCGAAGCTTCAGCCATCGAAAGCCCATGGAATGTTGTTGAATTGAAACCATTTGAATTTCAACAGGAATACTAGCGTAGTGTACGTATTACACGATTTGTGTTTTTAAAAAAAGAAAGAAAAAAGAACGGAATTTATCATTTGTAAATAAATTCAATTCAGATCAATTCAAATTGGACTAAAAATTCGGCAATCAATGATCACATTATTTCTTCCATATCTTTCATCCACATAAGAGATAATGAATGCAGTGAACAAACATAATTACCAAAAAGTGTATTCACAAATGTCAAACCAGTCAAATATTAGTTTAGACATTGTTTGATCTGGGTTTTGTTCAATTGGATACAAATTCAAATACTTCGTTGAAAAAAAAATGTAAATCAACTGTTTTGAAATTCATTGGTTGCTTGATCAAAGTAACAAAAAGAATTGCTCGTCATCGATTATTCCGAGAAAGGGTATTACAATGTGGCAGAAACGTAACGAACTCGACAAATGAACAGCTGTTTAAATATTTCCAAGTCGAAATGAGTAAAATGAATAATAAATGCCATCATCTCAGAAAATTGAGTTCGAGCAAGTTCTCAGGCAATAGAATTCAAATATTGGCGCATTTGTGTGTCAACGCAGTCTATGTTTGCCATGCACATTTGATACGAGGTGAAAAGTGAAACGCAAGTGTTTGCTGTTTGGCATAAAACCTCAACAGCGTCATTCATGTGAGCGGTACGGTAGAGTGAAGACATAAAAAGAGAGGCGAAACACATAGAGAGAAAAGTGAAGAGAGCGCACGAGTCAGACTGATACACTGTGTGTTGTGTGTACAGAAACGTAAACAATGTTTTCATCTATAATCATTCTGAAGCAGTGAGAAAGTTAGTCGCATGTTGCCGTGACATTACACGTACATGCTTTGCGTTTCGGTGTAGTTGGGTGCAGCGCCACATGCAGACAACAGTTTGGTTCTCCGAGAGAGAGCTGTGAGAGACAGAGCGAGATAGTGAGAGAGAATCAAATCATCTTTGGCAGTAATAAGAAGCAAGCGGCGAGCAAACAAAAATCACTGCGAACGTGTTTGAGAGCATCACAAGTAATCAGTCGTGTTGCATTAGTCTTGGTGTGCGACGGTGTGTTTTCTGTCAATTTTCCAAATCGGTGACACACACAGTGTTTCTGCTTCTGCTGCTGCTGTTGCTGTTTTTTTTTTGTTATATTCTTGAGTATCTGTGTTTTTTTCTTCGGTTTTGCTACGTGCATTGTGTTTGGTTCATGCATTAAGTTCGGTGTAAAATAAAATCCCGTGCAGTAAATGTGAAGAAAACTTACAAAAACTCGGTTCGAAAAGCAGCAAAAATCCAAATTCAAATTGTTAGTTTTACTTCGAAAAAAAAAATCGAGTGTTCAATTCAGTGTGTATGAGTGAAATCTGCCGCCGACGACGACTGCAAGATTTTTTTCTATTCAACGAATGCAATTTTTCTAAACCAGGTAAATTTAGTGTTGTTAATATTGTATTTGGTGGTTGGTTTGTTTGAAAATGGTCTGGTGTGTTACGAAAGATTTGTGTGGATTGAAATTAAGGCGCATTTCATTCAGTTCTATTTCAATTGATTGAGATGCAAATGAACGCAACAGCAACAACAATGACTACGACGATGACGACGGTGGCGGCAGCAGCCGTCTCCTCTCGCATTGCATACACACCATCATTCGGTGTGCCCTTTTTCTCACTTCATCTCATTCGTGCAATACTTTTCTTGTTGCTGCATAAATTATACGTGAAGCAGAAAACAAAAGTAACGCAACGCTGTTAATATTGCATGATGAATTTACTGCCAAAAAACTAACGAGATATACAACAACACTACTAGCAGCAGCAATAACAATATATTACTACCAATTTCAGCTCAAGTGGTATTTTTTCCGCATTATTCATTTTTTCCCGTTGTATAGAAAAACGTTTTCTATTTGTTTTTGAGCCATGAAAAAAAAACACAGAGAACAAACGCTGTTTGATGAATGAAACATTGATTGCAAACAAAACATTTCGATTTAAGAGAGAGAAAAAAACACAGAGATTTGTGAAATGCCAAAGAGAGGCAGGGAGATAGGCACAAGGCACATACATAGTTAATAACGATGGTTTGTCAGCGGTTTGAATATGGAAAGACACAGTTCACTTTTACGGCTTTATTGAGAGTACTGTGTGCTCTGTTCTTCTTTCCCCGCTCGACATTGTGTGTATTTTTAGACAAAAATCCCATGCAACTTATGTGTACCAAAAGAAAGCAAAACGTGAAAAACATAAATATACGATAAATTCCCATTTATGATGATATTGTAAACGGAATGAAGGTGAAGAAAAATAGAGAAAGAAAAACTTCCGAGCTGGTAGTAAACAGTTCCATCAATAGTTGTGAACTGAAGAAAAAAACCAACGACAATTCAAAGCAAAGTTCACAAAAACCAAATTACCATCGTTCATAAAGAGTTAAGCGATCTATTTATAAATTTACAACAGACAGCATAGGTAAAAAAGAACGGACGGGAAAATATATATATATATAATATAATAATAGTCATTTAGCGGAATAAATACTTCAAGTAATTTTTTACCGCTAAAACAAGGTAGGCAATGAAATCAACGATGATAACAATGCGAACGAAAGAAAAAAACAGCAGCAACAACAATCTCAGCTAAATTATGTTAAGCGTTCAAGTTTGTATTCATTCCCACTCGGAATGTATCTATGCAAGAGTGTGCGGCACGTCAATTTTTTTCTTCATTAAGTTTTTGCTTTCTTTTATACATAGCCGTGTTCTTTCTGTATTTTTTTTTCAATTTCAATTCCGTTTGCTGTTATTGTTGTTTTTTCGTCACCACCGCTAAAGTGCTGTTTGTCCAACAGACCATGCAGCAAACGTCATTAGTGTGCGGCATTCCCCATTGTGGCTCATAAATTCGTATTCAAAAGCAAAGTATGTCGTGACACATGATCCGAAAAAGAATTGACAAAAAAGCTTCATTGACAAAACTGCCTCATCAAATGTGCCATGTAATTGATTAAATTGGATTCAAGTGACACTAGTAATAGCGGCTGGAAATACAGCGAATTCACATCGAAAACAGAAACAAAATTACTCTTAATGTAGTGGTCATATTAGTGGCTTTTAATTAAGTAATTTGATTGAGTTGGCATAGAAAAAAACTACGGCCGACAATAGAAATCTCGTTTCTGTATCAATCTTCCTAAAATGAAACCAGATCGAGTATCTTTCTTATCAGACCGTAAAATTGGCCCATTGTATTTTATGCAAATTGTTACAATTTTCGGCAGGCATATTGTTAGCATATTTGTATCGCCACTTTCTTGCTTCCATAGCCAAACATAAATAAGAGTCCAACAAAACGATTCATCGCTCGATTGACAATAACAAAAAAGGCGACAAAACGCCTGAAAGAACAAAAAGAAGGGGACAAAAAAACTGAATGAACACACAGTGTGTGTGTGTGTCTCTGGACGAGGAATGAAAAACGGTATGCGAACGACGACGATGACGGCAATGATTGAAAAAATCAATATATGGAGTTTGTATTTCAGGGATATTCTCTATCTATATCCATATATTTTATTTGTGTAAGTGACAACAAGACGAGTTAAATGGAGCATTTGCATGTATTTTGCTTTGAACAAGCCCAACCATCCACATCAAACAGGACGCTAGACTTCTGTTCAGAGGCTAGTCGATATTTTATCATGTTTCACATTTTATGCCCTCCGGATGACACATCCGATTGTTTGCTCACGTAATATATATTACTCAGCTCAGTTCGATACAATAATGGTGAACACGATGATATCGTGACGTTGAGTATGATTTCGGTACCTCATACCACTCCTCCATCGGTAATGACACAAAATGTACAACACACAACTGCGGTGTACTGAGAGTTTCAATTGAATAATGGTTGTGCGTGGAAAAACTTTATATTCTATGAGCAAACTAATACGCTGAATCCACATTACGGCCGGCTACCGGTTGTACTCTTTCGTCTCTCCTGCTTTCTCTCTCTTGCACTCTCAGTCTCTCTCTGTCACTGGCACATTTCCTTCCAGCTCTGTATCGGGATTTCATGCTTCACGCTAGCACCGAGGCCAAATTGCATGAGCATTTTTTTTATGTGTTTCGTTCACCGTCGATTTTCGGACTCCAGAGAAAGAAAATTGTATAAAATGTAGCTAACGTCACCGAAACCATATCGTGTGACCCTGTTTGACATGATGATTTGTTCGTTTTTTTTCTCCATTCAGTCCGTTGCTTTCTTTAAAGAAAACTATAAATATAATTTTGCATGGAAAAATAGCTGTTGGTCATGAAACGCGCAGTTTTGGGTAGAGCTGAACAGAAAATTGTATCGTTTTTGGTTTGGAAAAATTCCATTTTTTCTCTCTCTCTCTCTCTCATTCTCTCGTGATCACGTCTGTAAATGCGATTTAACATCGCAACCCAAAAAAGTTAGTGCTTTTCACTCATGTACTTGTATATGTATGAATATTTTTTTTGTTTAATGTCCCCTCACCTCATACTCGCAATTGGTTTGAGCTCACGGCATTAACTATAGCAATTTTTGTAGTTGTTCTGTGTTAGTTGCCTCGGTTCTATGGGCAACAGTAACAATTATGCGCAAACCACAACAACCGAATTTGATTCCCTTTTTTATTTTGAACATAAATTTAAATCACAAATAACGGGTAAATTGCTGCCCAGTAGTTTTCCGTTCATTTTAATTATTGCCAATATAATGTGGCAATATACAGCGCTTCACCAGTCATTATAAATTGTTTTTTTTTTCTGTTCTGTTCTACAGTCGACTATACTATGCATGGCATTTGGTTGTGCTTTCTTTCTAGATCGAATAGCAACAAAAAAGGGGAGAACATGTTGCCGACAAACTGCCGTTTAATAACGTAAACAATTCGTTTCTAAATAAAAAGCCATTTGAACCGTGCCGAATGAGCTCGTTCACTCGTTCGCGCTCAATGCGTTCATACTCATACTCACAAGGCCCGCACACTTGCACACATAATTCATCATTGAAACTTATTACAACGTTTCAAATAACAGCATTAATAACAAAGCCAATTCAGCTGTTGACCATTTTGATTGCATTGCGTTAGTTGGCTGCCAGCCTCAGTATTGCGGTGTATATTTTGTGCATAATTCAAGTGCTTTTCGCCGCATTTTTCGTCTACGAAGAGTCTACGACCGCGACGCGTATGTGTGGCCCATTCGACAAGCATTGTATGTTTACAACCATTTATTTACGCTCGAATCATCAAATTCAAACATGAATTTGATATTCTGCACGGCACATTCAATGTACGCTTTTCGTTGTCTCCCTCTCTCTCTCTCTCTCCCCACTCGGCGTCAAATCAGTTCAAACACAATATGTAACAAGTATGTGATTATTGCTTTTCAGTTCGTTCTAAATAACAATGTAGCTGTTTAAATTTAGATGGGATTCAAAAATCTAAGAATCTAAATCGAAATCACATACATACGATGTTGTTGTAAAAATCAAAGGAACATGGGAACAGAAATCATAATGCCGAGAAAAATAGAACAGAACCATAATTAAAGACGAGCCTAGATCTCTCGACAACAACCGAACTATTTATTGTTGTGTAAAATCACGTACATATTGTGATTGCTACTTTGATTTCGTGTGAATATTAGTCCCCCCCTTCTCTTGTGTTATTGAAAATTACAGCCACATCAAAAGCATCGATAAAAATGAAAAGCAACGACGCAACGACCGATGACGAGATGAAAGAGCGATTAAATCATTCGACATTTGCGATTTTAGCCCATATTTGTATGCGCGAATGAAAAGTTTTTCTAGCGCGAAATTGATTTCCATCTCGACTAATTGAAATGATTCGATCAGTTGCGCTTTTTTCACATTAGCACGGTTGAAATGCGCATATAGTTGTTGGGTGCTGAATGCGTTGGATGCACACCTTCTGTACAGTGAATTTAGAACGAATTTGAATACAATCATTCGTATACATTTGCTGGAATTGCAGAAAAAAACAAACAAACAGCAACGCGTATTTGGCGCAACGCTGAATAGTCATTATTTTAATTGAAAAGAAGAGAGAAAAAAGATGCATTGAGGTGTGTAGGTGAATGCTATGCAGTAGAAACCCGATCAACTAACAATGGCATCGATTGAAACATGAGCTAGAATTTAAATCCAAATCGATTTTTGTGGTAACTGTCATTCGCAAAAACATGCATCCAACTTATCGACAATCGTCTACATATGCGGTGCAACAAATGAATGATAAAAATGAACGACATTCATTTAAATCAATGAATTTGCTTTGGAGTTTATCATTTAGCTCATTAGCTCTGTCCGTTCAATTAAGGTGGATTACGTGCATACGTGGTGTTGGTATAGATACTACAATTACTACGGAGGAGGAGAGAGCACACAAGTAATTGACACGTGCTACATGCATTTTAAACAGCTGATGGTCGGTTTTCTTCTTTGCAAACGCAAAAGAAAAACGCACACGCTGCTGCTTAATTTACACTGTGCGAAGAAAATAATTGTATGCAAATTTATGCGAACAATGCAATTGGCGAATGGGTAAAAGTGAAGCAACACTGAATGATTTATTCGTCAAATCACAAAATTGAAATCGCCTTTCTCACTACGCCTGCTGCCGATTTTGTTTTTGCCGGTTTTTTTTCCGAAGCTAACGGTGTAATTGGATGGTTATGAGGTCGATGTGATCACAACGAATCGATTGTTATGTAGAAATCGCATGTCGATTTTTCGATGTCAATGAATTATTATGTAAAAAAAAAGAAGAGAAGTAACGATTTCATTTTATACGAGTCAATGATCGTACATCGTGTGTGTGCGTTTATGTTTTCTTAATTTCAAAGCATTGAGCAGAAAATATTGTCTAATTCGCTGAAAACGCCGGTGCCCACTTGCAAATCGGCCATTCAGTCGAACTAATGAAGTGATGAGAAGTGTGCCGATCATTTACACCATGATTTATTCTCTCGAATGCTTTATTTCTTCTTTGTTTCACGGTTTCGGAATCACTGAATTCCAAAGTATCTGATTCGCAACGATCCAATGATAAATAATAATAAACAAGAAATGAAATGAAACAAAAAGTTTCTATTCTTGATAAATATTTGACAGAAAATTTGCTCGCGTTTTTTTCTGTTCATTCCTTTTTTCTCTCTCTCTATCTTTCATGCTTGTTCACGCTTTCTGCACAACGATAATTCGCAAAGCAAAAAAAAACAACCATAATCAGTAGATCACGATGAGAGAAAAAAATAATATATAAATTATAATACACACGGAGCAGCAGCAATAACAACAACGAAAAAAGCATGCGGCTAAACGAACGAGCATAAATGTAAGCGAAACGATAAAAGTGAGAAAACGGGCTGAGAAAAGAGATTGTCGTGACTTGATGTCAGATTGTCGTCTACTATTTCACAGTCTATTCATTGTGCATATTCTTTTTCCTCAGATTTCTGTGCCGGTATTTTGGAACACAATTCCGCAAAAATCGTTCGGAATTATTCCAAACGATCCATTGAATTTTGAAACATCAATTCACGACGTTCAATAAAAATCAAAAACGTTCAATCAGAAGATGATCGCTTCTGTATTTGAACTTTGTGGAGTGATATTCCAACATTCAATGGATCGTTTGGAATAATTCCGAACGATTTTTGCGGAATGTAAATGTTCTAAAATACCGGCACTGGTGTTTTTCATTATTTTACTTTTCCGTACACAACAAGGGAAAGTATAGGAATTGGTCCCGAAAACTTTTTTCGCAAAATTGGTTTAGATCATCATAAAAACTCATGAAACGCGTAGAAAACCACTTTTTGAGACAATTTTCCGTTCGTGTGCCGTCGTCGTTGTCGTCGTTGTCGTTGTCGTTGGTGTTTGTTAACACGATAACTCAA
>NW_022595253.1:3461107-3513365 GCF_009176505.1 Sitodiplosis mosellana
TATATTTTCACTGCCTTTATTTCAAGAAAATTCACAAAAAATAACCAAAAGTACCTACGGACAACGCAGGCCAACGGTACGGAAAAGTTCGGAATTACCAATGTAATTCTTTTTATTTCTCATTTCGTTCGTTTGTTGTTTTGTCTACGTTACTTCATCGTGTGTTTTTATCTGGTGCTTTGAATTCCGCGGCATTATTTTTTTTATTCGTTTCGTTTCTGCTTAGTACGTACGCGCCCGGTCAATATTTGTGATGTCACTTGAAGTGAGTCTGTCAATTGTTTGTTGAATACACACCATTTTTCCACAATTGCACAGTACGTTTGGTTCGGTTGGCTGCATCAAAGGAAGCAACCAAATTGATTTTTCGTGTCATTGAATTTTTGCCAAGTATGAATATACACAGCCGGCTGTGTTTATTCTTCTACTTCGTTTTTTGTGAATGATTTTAATTTTAAATTGTCATATTCTTCGTGTTTTTTCACATCGCCACAACAGCCGTATTTCTTGGCCAGAAGAACATCATGCTTTTAGCTTTAATTACTCTCATGCCTATCTAAAGAATAGAACGAAATTGGCCACTAAGTTGGAGCAAAAACGAATAAAATGAACTAATAACTTCCGTTAAATGGCGAATAAGATTGAATGCGTTGCCGTTGTCGATGAGTGAACATGACATCAACATAGTGGCAAATCGTGTTTGAGTCATGCACTCTACAGGCACACCGAACAGATAAAAAAACCACTCTGAGAAAGAGAGCAACGTGTGTGAAACAAAGCACACAGAAAAAAAAGAGTTTGAGTTATCAAAACATTTATACAATGCTTCGGCTGTTATATCGTTCTTCATCGCAGCGAAAGAAGATGCACCGCGTCGACAGAAGAAAACAATGCAGCCAATGAACTTGCCGAAGGGGAAACATTCTCAAAGTCGATACATGTTTCTCTCATGTTCTTTTTATGTAAGCGAAAAAAAATGTTGCTTCGTGTTTAAGATGCTATCGAATCGACTTGATTACAAATTAGAAAAATTTATCAGCAAATGGATTATAGTTGGAACATTTTCCATCTTAGCAAATCGAGTATTATTTAATTATTACAAAGCCAACCCAGTGCGTTAAACACACTGAGTTCAAAAACGATGATGAGTTGATCCAAGCGCTCGACAGTGACGGTGAATTGGCAACACAGTTTGTTGGCTTTATTGAGATGCCGCTGATAATAATTTTGACATGTTTGCTCAAGTTGGTTCAACAGTAATTTTCATCTTTTCCAACGACATAAAATCGATAAAACACAATGAAAATTCTTCTTCGCGTTACTTGGCGACAATTTCGCTCTATTTGAAGTAAGAAACGAAAATTACAAACTTCTTGAACATTTTCCATGCTCTGTCGAGCCATCAAATCAATATACAGAAAATATAATTTGTGCCGCATGATAAATGCCGAACCCTTGTCGTTGTACATGACATAGACATAGATTCCAATCACAACGTCGTCAGCACTTTATACAATCCGAATGGAAAATTTTTCGATATTTTTTCATTGCATGCAATCTTCAAAAGCAATCACACTTCGTGTAGGAAATACGACAGCGAGAGAGCAAGTTTTGTGGTAAGAATTGGAACCTTGCGGCATTTTCAGTATTGTCACACTATATACTACTTACTCGGTTTCGATCAATATCACACAAAAAATGACACGCTCATTCAAGTGCATGCCGGTCATTCAAGCAAATTGATTACACTCGACAACAAGGCTCTCGTGACATTAATTATTATGAGAAAAAAAACAACACCACACAATTTGAAATATAAAAACAGTCATGAAATGGATCAAGATATTGATTTATTTCGCTTTAATCCCATTAAATTATCGTTATTAACCGCAATTTGTTCTGTCTGTTTTCAGTGACTTCGCACATGAGATAAAATCGACATTAGACAAAGTTCACATATTACGAATCGTGAGAGAGCACAGTTCACATCGAGTAATTTGAATTGTTCCACGACAAACTAGGATGTGAAAGTGAATCAATCAGTCTCATCAGTGTAGTTCTATCGTAGTTTTGGTTTCATCGAAAGCATCCCGGATCAAATCGTGCACATCGCATCGTCATTTCCATTTTTGTTTTCGGAAATTGAAACACATTCCAACTAAACCAAAACGATGACATTCAAAGTACTGCGACGAGGTACACCGAAATGTATCGGATTGTTGTCGCTGTTGGTCGTGGTCATTGTTTGCTTGTATTACATTTCGATTGGACAACAGTACAATCCGAAAAATTTGCTGAAACGACGGTAATTGTCTCCCTCTTTTTTTATTGTCCCCGAATGAAATGCTCGTGTTTTTCAAGTTATTTGCACCGGAATGCGTTCAAATAATGCCACTGTGATATTAAGAACGAAATATTAAGCCGTATTTTGTTTGCCAATTGACAAACAGGTCGGAGAGTGCTGCATTGCTGGCAGATAACAACAATTTGGAAGATGATGGCGGACGAAATGATGCAAAGGATACACATTTCGACCAAGCAAATGATGTAGCGAACAATCAACGGTGGAAAAAATGCGTGGCATTAAAAGAATCCGAATCAGATATAACAACTCAAGAGGAATTTTATAAATTCGACTTTCAGGTAAACTAAGACGCACATTCCAAAGCAATTTACATTTAGATAATTTGATGTCTTTTCCACGAATCGACTAATTGTGCTTTTAAAACCAAAATTCCGTTTGCATTTCTTTTTGCCATAGCCAAATTGGTTGCGAAACAAAGAATTCTGGGATATGTCATTTGAAACGCGATATGAAGCACTCAAGCGAAGCGATCGACCAAATCTGCGGGTTTTCATCACACCATTTTCTCATAATGATCCCGGTTGGCTGAAAACATTCTTGGGCTACTTCCAACAGGATTCGCGGCAAATTTTGAATTTTGTCATCGATCGAATGCATGAGTACAAAGATATGACATTCATTTGGGCGGAAATTAGCATTTTACAATTATGGTGGGACCAAGCACATCCAACGAAGCAACGGGCACTCAAGCAACTCATCAATTCCGGTCGATTTGAAATAGTGACTGGTGGATGGGTAAACAATTTTTACTAATAATTCATGACAATTCTTCATAAAATTTGTATTTGCTTGAATTTCACTAAAAAAAAATTGTCCTTTCATCCGATTAGGTAATGACAGACGAAGCGAATGTCCATCTCTATGCAATGGTGGATCAATTGATTGAAGGACATCAATGGCTAAAAGATAACCTGAACTATACACCAACAACTGGATTTTCAATCGATCCATTTGGTCATGGCAGCACTCTACCGTATTTGTTGGCCGCGAGTGAATTCAAAGGCACCATCATTCAACGCATACATTATGCTTGGAAACAATTTTTGGCAAAGAACCAATACGGTAGTCACTTGTGATTTAGTTGACGCATCCATTTTCATTTCTAATCGATTTTCGCTAATTTTTAGGTGACTTTCATTGGCAACCATATTGGAAGATGGAAAATGCTCATTCTCGTACACTTCTCACACACAATATGCCCTTTGACATTTATTCCATTAAGCACTCATGCGGGCCGCATCCATCGATTTGCCTGAATTTCGATTTTCGTAAAGTTCCCGGTGAATATACGGAATACTCAATAAAGGCACAGTTTATTACAGAGGACAATGTCGAAGCCAAAGCCGATTTATTGTTGGAACAATATGCAAAGGCTGCTACGCTTTATCCTCATAATGTTGCGTTTGTGCCACTCGGTGATGATTTTCGATACAACCGTGAAAATGAAGTCAGTCAGCAGTATACGAATTACAAACGTTTGATCGACTACATCAACGGTCATCCCGAACGATATAACAATACGAAAATCTCATTCGGTTTGCCGAAAGATTATTTTGAAGAAATCAATCGGCGGCATCAGAAATATCCACACTTAAAAGGGGATTTCTTTGTATACTCAGACATTTTTACGGAAGGAAAGCCAGCCTACTGGAGTGGCTACTTCACAACGCGACCCATGTACAAATTGCTGAGCCGTGAATTAGAGCACAATCTGCGATGTGCTGAAATTCTATTCACTGTTGCACTTAATCATGCACGACAACACCATAATTCGAATGCATTACGCATTTACGAGAAAAACTATGAGAAAATGATAATAGCACGTCGAAATCTGGGCTTATTCCAACACCATGATGCCATTACGGGTACATCGAAAGCGTTGGTCATGCGAGATTATGGTTCACGACTTTTTGATAGTATTCGTGATACGGTTCAATTGCAAGAGACCACCATTGAAATGCTGATGCAGAGCCGACCATCGTCCGACAAATATCACATTATTGTCAGTGAACTGGAACGAGACAGTTTTAATAAACTGCCAAAGAAAACGCCAATCGTTGTGCATCAGCATAAACCCATTGAAGTGGTACTGTTCAACGCACTGGCACAAGACCGGCTTGAATTGATTGCGTTACGCACACGTACACCAAATGTAAAAGTGTTGGACAATAACGGCAATGAAGTAAAAATTCAAATAAATCCGGTGTGGAATCTCACCGATAGCTCAGACAATCTACAAACGGTCAACGTACTCCGAGCGTCGAATAGTTTGTTCGAAGTGATTTTTGTGACAAATCTTCCTCCATTAGCACTAGTTACATATACCGTCAAGTATTCGGAGAAGAGAGACTCATTGGCAACCGTTTACTGCAATGAATGCAAGGAGAGCAATACGGTGGATCGAAGTGGCGATGTGTTTGATGTTAAGGTACGAAAGGCGGGTGATATTCAATTGGAAAATGCTCAAATGCGACTACTTTTTGACGGAGTCAGCGGTTTCTTAAAGACAATAACACCGAAAAATCATCGCAAAACCGTTCAATGCGCTGTGAAATTTGCCGCATACCGCAGTGCACAATTCCATTCGGGCGCGTATTTGTTCAAACCGGATCGAGAGGAGAAGGACAGCGAGAAGGATGTACTGGAGCAATATACGGGGAATCAATTGATTTTCATTACATCGGGTGTGATATCAAGTGATGTCACGGTTATTTATGGCAACTTATTGGCACACACCATTCGCATTTTCAACAGTGGCACTGCATTGGATAATGCCATTTACATTGAGAATGATATCAATTTCGAAGCACCGCCGAAGAACCGGGAAACTGAACTGTTTATGCGATTCGTAACGAGCATCGATAATGGCGTTCGGTCGGTGATGTACAGCGACCAGAGTGGATTCCAATATCATCGCCGTGAAAAGGTTCAGAGCTTAGGCATTGAAGCCTCGTATTACCCAATTACACAAGGTGCTTTCATTCAAGACAATGAACTTCGATTGACACTGTTGACAAATCATGCTCAAGGTGCGGCCAGCCTTGAGCCCGGCTACTTGGAAGTAATGTTGGATCGACGAACACTCTATGACGACTATCGTGGAATGGGCGAAGGCGTTGTTGACAGCCAACTGACGCAACAACGCTACTGGATTGTACTGGAGCAAATGGTCGAAGGGACCAATGACGATATGAACAATGTTCCACCCACTCCGAATCGTGACTACGAAACGCCAAGCCATTTTGTCAATCGTTTATCCAACGTTTTGAACTATCCGGTGAATTTGTTCTTCGTAGAGAATCAAGAAGATACCACTCGAATCGAACTACACAAGCATGTTCCATTGGTCAAAATGCATTTCCCATGCGATGTGCATTTGGCAACACTGCGAACACAAACCGAACGTGATTTGCCGTTATTCCCAGCGCAACGAGCGTTACTGGTTGTTCAGCGGCAGGCAGCCTCGTGCAAAGTTCGAGTGGTCGGCAATCTCTGTCCCAACGAACATGGTTTCAACGCTCATGGCTTAGATGTATTCCATAACATTGCATTAGATCGTGTTTATCAGACATCGCTGACTGGCGTCTATCAACACAATCGAATCAATCAATTCAATAGCGTTTATATCGAACCAATGGATATGGCAACATTCAATTTGACTTTCGTTTAAAAAACAAACAAAAAACCTCCGATCCGTATGAAGAGCTAATTTATTTCGCATAGATTTTAGTGCAATATTATTACCAGTATTAATTTTAAGTCCCTTTAGTTTTTTTTATTCGATTATCGTTTATGTTTTCGACCGTTTTTTTTTTTTTTTTGTTTGTGCAAAATGTCAATTGTTTGTGTATAAAGTAAGGTAATTTTGTGATTTCGAATGATGCAGAAATAGGAATAATTTGTTTCTTGAAACATGCGATATATAGAATGGAATGGTATAGATTCAAACGGCTTAAGTGGAAATGAACTGAATGGACCTATTTGATCAACAAATTACAAACTTAAATCGAACCACTTAATATAATTTTTTCATAAAAGTGATGGTAGCAAAAGTGACAGCTGAACCAAATATTAAAATACTTTTTTTTGGGAAAAAATCATTTCCATTAAATCTTACCATTTAAAAATCGGATGAATACTGAATAAAATCACTATGACAGCATTTATTCAACCGTGTTACAACATAAACCAAAAAAATCCATTCAATAAATGAAACCCCATAACAAACCCTCCCCATGAATAGAGAAATAGAATTTCTAAGTACAAAACAAATGATAGAAACAGAAATACACTTTTTCAAAGCCAAGAATGCTAATCATTTACCGAATATCGCCCCGTATGTGTATATAGCTGCAACACCTTGTGATTAAGTTTTGTTAGAATGAAAATCAAGGCTGAACAACGCAATTATTTCGAAATATATTTTTCTAAACATTTTAAATGTTTTGAAACTTTGTCGATATTATACAAATACCTAGGGGGAAAAATCATTTTTTTCATCTTTTATATCCGCACGCATCAAGTAATAACTTAGAAATTCAATGGTATGCATGTAAATCCGAAATATCCATGTATATTCAACAATATTCATCGTGAACGACGAATGAATATTACTGAATATACATAGATATGTCAAATTTACGTGTATATGAATGAAAAATAAAATTAATAGTGAATCAATCCTTCAACCTTAAATTTGATTGATTTTGGTAGATAACGGTGAATATTGGAACATTTTTTGTCATTACAGTCTAATGAATATTATTAAATATACATAGATATTTGAGATTGACGTGCATACCAGTAAATTTGTGCAGATTGTATCGTCAAAAATGTTCCAATATTCATCGTTATCCACCAAAAACCTTCAAAATTGGTTCAAATTTTCGGTTGAAGGTTTGATTCACTATTATTTTTATTTTTTCAGAGTTATTTGCGTTCTGCAAAATCGCGTGAAGCCCCTAGACAAATACTTTTTGACGGTGCTATTTTCTTTGGCGATATTTTTTTCACTTCATGTTAATGAAAAAAAATTTACAAAAATCTAGTATGAATACTGTATCAGTCAAAAATCATTTAATGATATTTTATTTTAACTTTTCTTATTCTGAATCAGAATTTCTGATAAAAATACGTATGCTGTTAATTCACGCTAACGTTTTCGGAAACCGTGTTTCCATCATCAGGCGAGTTGAACGAAAACACAAACACTGATCGATGTATTCCATCAACATCATACCGTTCACAACAAATGAAATTTTAATCATTTAATTCGTTTTGTTATCGTGCAGTAAATTTACCTTTGAGTGGTAAAATTATCAAAAGGAGGTTGATAAATTGTATGAAATAGCCGACGTGAATGGCTTCAGTGGAAAAATTGTCAACACACTGTTGAAAAAACATAAAGAAAAGAAAGAATTGAATGATTTAAGAACTTTGGGAAATTCAATCAATAACGTGGATTTTTTTTAAATGGAAAATGAAAAACTTAATCTGATTTGAAGAAAAATTTGATTTAAAATTTAGCGAAAAATGGGATTCAATTTACTTTGGAAAAAATTCTCTTTTTTTGGTCAAAAAAATTTATTCAATTGAATAAACAAATTAAATTTTAAATTCAAAATTATTTTATTGCTTTAAATTTCACTTTTATATTGCAAAATATATCATGTGAATTCATAATTTTTTGGTCAATTATAGTTTTAAATTCGATTTATTAATTTAAACGATTTAAATTGGTTGAAGAAAAAATGTTTCGAAATAATTTGTCAGCCTTGATGATATGTGAAGAAAATAATAATTTTTAGTGCAAAACTACCTAATCACCAGAAATAAAAATTAGGTTTTATTTTTTAAACAAAATTATTTTAGAAAAAACCGAACATCGAAAGTTAGTTTGAATTGGGCATCAAATCAAATAACGAACAAAGATATTTGATGGATTAAAAGGCTCTCGGAAATCGCCTATGTTGTTTTTGCCAAAAACGTCAATGTCATTAGCAGCATTGACGTTCCACTGACTTAAAAGCATTTAAATGTCAATTGCTTTAACGTTCTAGCCACAAATTTCCGAGAGCCTTTGATTGAAAGGCCAATTTGACGAATTAAAGTTCATTTGACGAATGTTATTCATTGAATGTGAACGATAGAGCGAGACATGATAACCATCCGTCTGTGAATATTGTCAAGAGAGAATATTTGAACAGATACAGAATCGATAGGTGTAATATGGCTTTAATCCCAAAAGTATTCATCTGATTGTTTTAACAATGATTTAAGTGAATATTGTAGATAAAAAAGAATCTCAATAGAGAAGGAGAATAATGATGAATTTTTTTTTTCTTCTGTGTATTTATGAATTTCGAGTGGTACGTCGATTAGACGTAATAAATGAATGATGTATTTATTTTTATTTTACCGGGAATTTGATAATAAAGAATGATCACCGTGATGTGATTCCTTTAGAGTATTTGTACCATTTTCGTTCACAACACACATACACGCACCCATACAAAACATCAATGTATCAAACAACAATTGCATGTTACTTACTATTTTCGATGCTAAAATTTCAACTTTTGATCCTGATAAAATACTTTCTATGAAGAAGAGAGAAAAAATATCATGAGGACACTCTGCCTAAATTTATAGTTATAGACTTTAGAAAAAGAAGAAGAAATTAACTAGTTAATTTACTTAGACAATTCCAAACCACAAACAGTCCAAACAGAATATAAATGAGATTTTTTTAATAAAATATATATGAAAAAAAAAGCAAACACGAAGTATTTTGTCATTTTCAAAACGGATTTTTATTATTAGTTTCTAATGGCACACACATGTTCACTGGTGAATCATTGCAGCGAACGAAAGCAAATAGCAATTGTAAGCAAAAAATATCAAGTTTATTGAAGTGAATCCAACTGGAACCAAATCTTGGTTGGTCACATTTTCGTGTAGATTTTACGAGTGTGCTGCGATATGCGCCTGCAGGGACGTCGGCAGCTGTTGAGTGACTAGCGACAGTTTGAATTGCAACAGGACGATCAAATAAATTGTAATCGTTGCAATTGACTGTAAAACAAGCGGCAAAAGACTTAAGTATTTGAAATTATGCGACGTTTCAAAATATCTTGAAAATCACTTACCGATGACAACAGTTCGCGATTTACATCAGCATAGCCCTTGAGCGAAACCACTGCTGGATTCATTTCGATTGCCTGAATGAATAAATCAATCTGCACCAAGAGAAATCATTAAAAAGTCGTCGGAAAATGAACATAGAAACGGAAATGAAAATCACCTCTTTTTGCGTTGGCAAATCAACATTGAATAAATTAACTGAAAGTAGTGTGTCCTGTACACCTTGAGCAACCTGAAATGGAAATTACCGTGAAACGACAACCACAAAAAGCGCATTCGATCAGTCTCAAGTAAAATAAAAATGAAAAAGACGAAAGAAAGAAATGCCAAAAAAAAACACAGCAGTGGCCACAGTAACAAAGCGATTTCATTGCGAATGAAAAAAAGTAGCCGAGCAGATGGTAAGGTGATAGTCGTTATGGTGCGTGCAAAACTCTCTTTCTAGAAAGATTCGGTGAAACTCGCCGAATACACACAGCATTGTGTGTGTGTGTGCATGCAGTTAGCTTGCTTTTATGCTTGTGCACCGTTTTTGTCTTTCACGTATGAATGCCTGTGAACATATACACTATTTGAGATACGTGTGTGCAAAGCAGTAGGCTGAAGCATGCAAAAAAATGCAGCAGCAACATCAGCAACAGCACTGAAATGCTTGACGATATTATTATGTGGTGTGCGCTGCTCTGATCTCTCCATGTTTCACACGAGATTTTGTTTTTGTTTTACCGTTAAAGTTGATTTATGCGAACAGTCGCAGAACACAAACAGCAGTATTGAACAATACGTTGCGTCGACTAAGAGGCCCATTTCTTTAAAGGAAAATCTAAATCCGTGATCGAATATCTCGGAAACCGCTCCATAAACTGCAATTGTGATGTTGACAAACCTAAAAGAAAGTATAATTGTAGCCTCAAACTGCTCTACAAAAAATGCCCCGTTAAACATATCTCTAGACGACGTCGATGGCAATGTGTGAAGTTTTTTTTAATTCATTTCATGCCGATGAATTTTTATCTCTTTCTCGCTTTTTGTCAGGCTGTAGCCGAGAATGCAAACGCATCAGTGACAGTGTTTCCACTGACAGACTGGCTTGCATTCTCTCTCGATTTGCGCGACAAACACATTCCAATGAAAGCTATTTTCTTTCACCCAAAATCAATGAATAAAAAAAACTACGCATTCAAGCCGTCATGTGCAATGGAGTTGATAAAATGAAGAGAAAAAAACGAGAAAACGTTTATAGCAACAACTGAAAAAAAAAAATAACGAAAGATACACGATAAATCAGCTTACATGAACAAGCAATACGTGGAGTAAGTACGTGCATATGCATTTCCCAGCGCCTGCAAGAGCTCACTCAAATTCAGCCACAGATAACGATATTGCGATATTATGAACGCATTAATATCCTCATTCAAATCCTGTTCACATGGCACAAATTGCCACAGAGAGCCAAAAAATGAAAATTATAATGTTTACGCTTCACTTTTTAAATGCCGGTAAAAGATCGTGTCTTGCACATTTCACTTTATTGTTTCGTTCGCCTTCGACACGGTACAATCGACTGAACTAACCATACGTTTAGGATGGAGTGAACTGAACACTGAACACGACATACAAATCAATTAATCATATTCAGCGAAAAATGGTGTCTAAGTGAATGGGTTTTCTGATGATGAGCTCACTCCACCCTAAGATCGAAATGATTTACCTCTTTGAAAGTATTCGAAAGACTCTTTGATGCTTCCTTAATCCCGCGGCAATTGATATACCTTTTGGTTTTTGTTTTTGCAAAATTGCATGGGAAAATGAGAAGAATAAAGAGATTATTTTTTTTGAGTTCGACCCAGGGCCAAATTCACTGTGCTGCAAATGAAACTGTTACCATAAGGCGCAATTCATATTAATCATTGTTATGATATGAAAATAAGCCGATGTATGCCAGAGTAAAAAGCCTGAAAAATTTTCATACATATCAAAGAATTATCATCTTTAAAATAGATCGTTTCCAGAATATCATGTATCGCCCGAAACGCAATGTCGGCCGATAAATGGATAAAATTATAAATTGGCGCGCCAAACCTTCAAGCAATGCACTTAGCGACATCAAAAATAAGAGAGCGCACAATAAGCATCCAATTGATATGAAGTACAGTAACATTTTCAATCGTGGAAATACCAAATTTCGTCCCGTTACCCGATAATATCGAACCTACAAAAGTGAACAAATCATGCTGAGCAATCGTACAATTCCAAAACGATGAATGCGTAAAATGTAATTATTTTTTTTTTGTTTTTATTTTTCTGGATAAAATCATAAATGCTCGATCAGTCATAAATGCTCGAAAGCAAGGCCAACTCCTATCGAAATTGAAAAGTACTTTCGCATTTTCGACAAATTGATGCGTCGTTTTCTCTGCTTCTCTGCTACTTCACCTTTTTCCCCTTTGTTAAATTCTTTTTGGATGGTATCATTCAATGATATCATTCAATGGTATCCACATCGACACCATCGTATTCAATCGACAAAAATGAAAAAAAAAAATAAAGAAAAAGAAAAAAGTATCACGCGTAAGAGAAATTTAACAAATGGAATTCGAAACCATCATCCAGAGAAAGAATTGAACACACAGTGACGTGATGATGATGAGAGAAGAAATAAATGAAAATGAAAAAAAAAAAAACAAATCCATTTACCTGAAAAGAAGCCCACATTGTTTTGTAAACGGCAACTTCTTTCGCCACACCTGTGCAATACGTATTGCAAACGAATCATCATCGTCGACAATGAATGCAAATGGATCACATATACACACAGCACATCAATACACGGCCCGGACGGGCAGGCAGAACGATAAAACGAAGTGTAATGGAGGAAAGAATTATTAGCAATACTAGAGTATAGAAGAAACAAATCGTGAAATACACAATAAAAAAAAAACGAAAATAAAAACGCACAGAATACATTCCGATTTTCAAGAAATTTGAGAAAAGAAGAAGAAAAAAACTGTTCGCTACGATTGGAATGTGTTTATCGTATTCGATGTGCGTTCGGCTTCATTTCGAAGCAGAAAGAATCGTTTCAGCCGAACTGACATGAATTCGCAAAATCGGAATATTGATTTACTTACCCCAACCGACGAACGGTATCCAAAAATGTGGCACCAAAAATATGACAAAAATGTAAGCATAAATTTTCTCATCGAATCGCTTCGTTTCGCCAAGTATGCGAATACGCTCTCTGCCCACATAGAATACGACAACTGTCATTCCGATGTAGAAGAAGATGGCATAAATTGTGGCCAACGATTTCCAGCTGAATGTCACTCTTCCTGTGACGCGTGAAAGTAAAATTGGAAATGGAAATGAGGCGTATTGGTTGGTGCAGTTTTTGGTCCCACTGGGAGCGAGCGAGAGAGAAACAGCATAGTAACTTACCGGGCGATGATCGAGTGATAGGCATTACAGCGAGCGCGCGAAAAAGTACCAACAATAGCTTATGGTCTCGATAGAATTGATCATGAAATTCACCCGTATCTCCATCGGCCGAGTTGAGTTGAGCACGTTCTGCACGTTTCTTATCACCTTGAAGAAAAAAAAAGGAATCCGAAATGAAAAAAGAAAAAAATTGAAAGAAATAGCATAGTGATCACGCGCCAGTCGCGACAACCATCGATCATTAGAATCTAACCATAGCCAATTGGTAATGGTAATGGCGACTCGACTCACGGCACATCTGCATTATTCGGTATTCAATGGACATATTCGGTATTCAATGGACAAATAATGTGAAATCAATGATTCACACACACACACACACACACACACACACTGGCTGGTGTACAGTGTACAGTCTTAAATTGTTATCGCAGATCATACATTCACTTTCTACAAATGAAAACGATGAACGTGATTGTCGTCACAATGCAAGCAAGAGGAAAAATGTCGGGCTAACGGGCTTACGAAAAATAAAAACCAACAGTACAGACACTCAGCCCATTGCTTCAAAAGATCAACTGTCGTCGTCATCGTCGCCGTCATTGTCACAACGTGGAAATGCATTCACTGGGTAAGTAAGTAATGTTGTGTTTAATGTGTACGTTGAACCTGAACGGTTTGAAAAATCGGTTTCGATTGTGCACACAGAGAGCAATTGTCTACCTAGGTCAGCGACTTACGTATAATCTTCTGACGATCCTCATACGGCAGAATCAAATTTCTCTTTTCTTTCGACATATCGTAAATTTGACTGAGATCAGCATGGAGCATTGCATGCTTAATGGACGTATCGTAATCATCATCCGGTATCATATACATGTCAGTATCGGATTGTTATTATGTGTGTTTTGTTTCGCGTACAAAACGGCCGATTTGAACTGCAAATTCAAGCACAACTGCTGATCTTCAACGATTATAGAGTTATAATGTAATCTAATGATGATGTTAACTTCTGCGGCTGCTGAGGATGCTGTTTCTTTTGTTGCACAAAAGAAATTGGCCAGCAAAAAAAAAACGATGACAGGCCACTTATTGGAGATGATAAATTTTCTCTTTGTTTCCCAATTCTATGCAAACTTCTATGAACTTGCAACAAATTTTTGAATATTTTTCGTCGGTTTTACTCGCATCCAATTGAAATGGCTACACACACACACACGAGTAGTTAACATACAATGAACTCGTAAAGTTGAGATACTTGGTAATTTATTGAATGAAAAGAAACGAAAAACGGCATTACTTTCACTTTAAATTGAATTTGTAGTTTATTTTATTTAACCACCCAACTGAATGGATACAAAAGGCGAGTTAGCGTGCCACGGTTGATGTGCTCTCTTATAAATTTCGTAAAGTTTGAATTAAAATCGGATGTGCGGACTGAACAAAAATGAAATTTACAAGACTTGAAATTAACAACGTGAATTACGACCGACGTGTAAAGTTGTACTAAACAGAATGATCAACTATTTTCGTCGATTTTAATAGTTCCCAATAAAATTTGATGACTAAATTATTTCTTCCGTTCAGCACGATTTTTATTGGTGGTTTTATTGTTTTTACACTTTTCATCCCATTCATCCCATATTCATATCGTTCGCGTTTCTTTTACAACTTTAATAAAATGATGATTCGATTGTGTGCCAGTAATGATAATGACGATGACGAGAACGACGAAGACCGTGTGTCTTATGTGAAGCCATACGCGGTGCGATCTGTTTGCCCATTAACTATTCAGTACGAACAGAAGAAGAAGAAGAAAAAACGGAGCATAGTTTTGTGCAATTGACACACAACTTAGCCTCTTTTACATTGCGCCTCAATCAATGAATAATTTCGCAATGTTTTATGCTTATTCTATTTAGTCGGTTTAGATGATGGACATGCAGCACGATATGTGAATCTAAATTTTATGACCGTTTATAAATTCATTTGGCCATCGAAATGAGGGGAAAACTCACGAGAACTTTCGATTGCCCATTGCTGCGGTTGCCACCATCGCCGCCACGGTTATTACAGTTGCTGCTCGTTGTTGTTGGCGTCGCATTCGTTTCAAGTCATCGACAATAATTGGAACAAAGTAGAATCAGTTGTTGTGCTTTTTTTCCCTACATTATTATTGATTCCAAACGTCGGAAAATGTGATCGAAACGCGGAACACGATGAAGCGAAAAAAAAAATCAAGCAAAGGAAAAGAAATGGAAGTTTCTCCATTGCATCCATACACCTCATCAATTATTTCTGTTCGATTTCGATTCGAAAACCACACAAAAATTGCGAATTAATGATAATGGCTATTGTGAGTGCTTCGATGCGCGGTGTGCATATACAAGTTATTGGAAATCGATACCACTGTTCCACTAAATACATTGTTTTATAGTCTCATACTTCGAACGCGATGCGCGCGAGCGCGCGCTTGTTCACCTGTTCTCGCCCGTCCGACAAATATAGCAATTGCGAACAAAGAAAGTTGACTCGAGTCATTTCGAGAGACAAAGACACAAAAACACACACATGAAGAGAGAAAAATTAAATGAGTTCAAGAATTTAGCTCAATTAAAATCCGACTTTTTTGCCGTGGCAAACCCGTCTTTCGTTTTGCCAACACTTTTTTGCACACACCGACCGAGCACATATACGGTTGCGTCAAGCACGAGATCACTTTACAGGTGGAAAATTGTATCAAGTTTTTTACTGCTGTGCTACAACAGCACAAACGGCCACAAAACAGGAAATTAAAAGACAATGCTGAAAAACGCATTTATAAATATTTGCATTTATTTGGTACATTCTATATTATTTAAACAACAATTGGAAACTCATTTCAGGCTGAAAATCTGTGTGAGATACCAAGTTACACGTTTCTATTTGCTAACAAATAATTTAATATTAGGCTTTGCGTGCCAAAGATATTTCTTTCTTTCTGTTCTTAAGCTTATAAATCCGTTCGTCAAAAACTGATGAATTCACATGTTTTGTTTGTTGGTTTTTTCTTCTGCGTGCACCCATCAGTGCATATCACTTTTGCCTTAAATGCTATGAATATCGATCAATAAATGTGAACGATTTGTTTGGTGCATGATTCAACGGGATTGCCATACAAAGTTTCGTTGTGTGTTGGATCGACCGGATTGTTCAGCAATTGGTAACTTTGTGTCCTTATCGAATGACTTATCGGACTTATTGGACAGCATCTTCTTTTCGAAGTTATAGAATTGATCAGCAAATGGTGGATCCTTTTCGGTTGTAACGAATTCATTGAAGGAGATTGGTGCGCCTGACTTATAATAACCTCCACTCAATCCCCCACTTCCATGTGTATCACTGAGTGGTCCAAAGCTGCTATGGTGATTATGACTGCCAAAACCACCACCAAAGCCGCCGTTTCCAAAGCCAAACGGTCGATTCGGTTGATAATTGACGCCGTTGAATTGACCAATTGATAGCAAATTCCCAAAGCCAAGCACTCCCGTGATGAACATTGCAAATTTCCCCAAAAACACCGCTTTCTTCAGCAGCAATATGATTCCGGCGAAAAGTAACGGTAAAATTGTCATCAGATTGAATTTGATGCCAAGCAAAAATGGAACAACGAATTGCCTCGTTAAAATTCGCGCTACGTTGTTGTCATTGTTTTCATCGTCGACGGGCAACAGAGAAAAACAAAACTCAAATTAATCATATGAAACGGTTTTTAAGAAAGAAAAAAAAAACAAATCAAATGTTCAAGGAAAAAATTGCAAAAATTCAGATTTCGATTACGTGACTTGCAATAACAGTTCGGCGGCACCTTTTGAGTGCTGAAAACGAAAGTTACCTGTTGATGGTTCGTCAACTGAATATCTATCGCCGCGATCTTGATTCGGATCCATCACGAATTCCAATACACTGTTCGCATCAGATGTGGGACCGACACGTAAACACAAACCCGGCTCAACTATGCCCAGATCCCATTGTAACGATCGTTGCCCAATCATTGTTCCAGCATTTTCTAATATTCCCCTGATACAAAGAACCGATAACATTTTGAATTAGTAAACAAAAACAAAAACAACCAATCAAGAGTGAAAATGGAATTTTACCTGAAATCAGTTGGATCTTCAACGAAGAACTCCGTTAAACTTCTCTGTCGGCTATCATCCGGTCGTAGCACTTCCAAGCCACTGACAATAGTAAAGTTATCCATTTTGTCAAGACTGTGTAATGATGATATTGTTTGCTGGCCAATACATTTGATTACATTTGGTTTTGGCGATTTTATACACTGATGAAAAACTTCACTGCTGGCTTTGATCAACATTAACTTTGAAAACCACACAAACAACACAACCAGTGATATTGGAACCATTTTCACTGTTTTTTATTCTCTTTTTCAAAGATATATTTCTTTCTCAATGTTGCAACGGCATTTAATATAAAATTTCTGATTGCACTCTTGGAATTCTGATCCTTCTTCGACACTTTGTCACTTTGGCAACTAAATTTTTTCCACCACTTTAGATTTTCTCCACAAAAATCGATTCAAATGCTATTCAAATCACCAAACAATATGTTTTCGATCCAAAAATCATCAGACTTTTTCAACGAAACATCACAAACTGACTAAAAAATGATCCAAACCCCGTCCAGACTAGAGGAGATCGTTTCAAAACGTCCAAAATCCGCAGTTTTCGCTTCGGTAATATAGTTTCCAACTTTGTGAGAGAAAGAGCTCCCCATAAAATTTGATGGTTTCATCGAAATTTATCCAACGAATGGAAGTTGGCATCAGTTTGCATAGGTTAATATATGTAAGGTTCGTTCTGTTTGAGCGATCACACATTATTATTTGAGCCCAAACAACAACAGAAAAAACAACAAACAGGCAAGACGACGAAAAATTAACGGCGAAAAAAAAATATATGACGTCGGTAACGTTCAATGCTTCCGAAAAAAAGACTGAAGAAAGCCATGTGAAGAGCATATGTCTCGCGTCTATTCATTCATTGTTCTGTGTGCCTGCAATGCTGATCGTTGCTCTTTTTTCTTCACTTTTAATGGCCTTTTTCACATCTCATTATTGTTATTATTTGTGCCGTTTTTGCCTTCGGTTGAAATCAAAAGTTTACACAATAGAGAAAAACGACAGCACCTTATTGAATTTATATCATGTCCGGTGCCAAGCTATAATGCTGTTTTTTTTTTGTATGTGCGATTGCGTACTGCATAGTCTTGATGTGGAGCCATTACTGTGCTCAGCATTGCGTGGCCATCATCCCAGTCAAAATGTGATAGAATATACTGAAATGAAAGTGACTTCGAATTGTTTCACTGCACCGTATACACACGAGGCACACATCGTACATTTCTTTTTTCGCGCGGACGCGCGCACGTCAACGCAGAGACACACAAAAAACCATCTCGATTGTACGCGGAACGCATCCGATCGGAACAATCAAGCTTTTTCTCAACGGAAGGCTACAGCATCGTCGGGGCAAATATGAATTATATGCATATATGAAACAATCTGTCCAATAATGAATCTGTTTAACGGCCCCTCGATTTCCATGATGTAACAACGCTTTTTTTGCAAATAAATTGTCCAATTATTTGCCGATAAAATTTTCGCAATTGTTTAAAAAAAAGAAAGTCGCCCATCTTTCTTTCGTTTGATGAATTGACAATGGGAATTATCGTTTTGCATTTTTTTCGAATCTTTTTCACGTTTCAATAATCCGACAATTGGACGTAGTTCTTTCACGTAATCAACTTCCGGATTAGGTAACAACGGATTTGGAATACAAAATAATTGCGCATTTCATTTGCCCAATCGACATGTAATAATTCTGATGTGAGAAATAATTGACAAACAAAATGTAAAAGTGTGACAAATGTTGTAATTTATCCCCTTCTTGGGATGTGGGTGTGCACTATGCATGAATTATTCAAATTTTCATCTAAAGAGATTTGAGCAGATCGACTTTGAATAATGCAATAAAACTTTTTTCAATGAAGTATAAACTCCTTTGAAGTTGAATCTACGCTGGATACCATGAATACTAGGGGTTTCACGCAAACTCGAAGGCCGAAGATTTTACTAAATAGCTGGAAATAAAACCATTTTATGTGTAAACTATAGATATTGCTTCTTTTTGTTCATAAACTCGATTTTTTTAGAATTTTTTGAATCTAAAAATTCTGGAAGTGGATTTTGGTGGATCCTCAGGATTGTTCAAAACCGCTCCTGGTTCTGGAAGTGGATCCTCAGGATGGACCAGGGCATTGTCAAACTCAGTCTGATCCATCCTGAAGATCCACCAAAACCCACTTCCAGAACCGGGAGCAGTTTTGAACGATCCTGGGGATCCACCAAAACTCACTTCCAGAACATAATTTTCAAGGTGAATGTTGAAATATTTCGAAATAATACGGATTTTGGTGAATCCCAGGGAATTTTAGAGAAAAGAGAGAAATATTGAAATTTTAGATGAATTTTAAGTTGCGTGAAACCCCTAGCATGAATAATTGAATGTACTCCCCAGAATTTGTGGGAAATGCAGATTTAAAACCTGAATTTAGATGTTTTAGTGTCTTTAGACACTAGTAAGAAAAGATTGCAGACCAAATATTCATCGGAGTGAAAATACTCCACTCAAATGGTCAAACATAGATATCCAAGTTCATGTTCGATTTTCTACAAAGCTTTCACTTCTATATCAATCTTCTTGATCGTCTTGTGACGAAATTCTTCCTTGCGGAACAGGTTTTCCCTTTCTTTTCATATAAATGACATATTTCCTATTCGATGCAAATGCCAATACAGCGGCGAGCGAAGAAAAAAACGTTGTAATAAAATATTTAAATTGTTGTAATCCGATGGTTGTGATAGTGTTGCATTAGAAAAAAATTTCTTTATTGAAATGTTTCATGCTTTCTTATTTCGTATCCTGTTGTGAAGTTTCTCCATATCGTTAATTTGTGCAGTGGAAATAGTGTTTCTCTCTCTCTCTCTCTTGCTCTGGCTCCGTACAATGTTCGGAAATTCACTTTCATTCGCATCATAGTGGATAGCGTGTTGCGCTTTACTCAGCGCACTTTAACAAAATAAACAAATGATTTTAGAGAAATGGTACGGACTGTAAGCACAGAGCATCGGAATGGTTTTCGCGAATCACGATTACAAAAAAAAATAACCATAAATACGTTTTTTATGAAAATATAAACACAGAAATGCCAAAGTGGCTGGTATTTCGAGAAAGAGAGAGAGAGAAAGAAATTGAAACGTGAACAGAGAGCAATCAGCTTGTATTGTTGTTTAAGCCTAAGTAAGTCATAATGATAAAAAATATTTTTGCAGTTTTAATTGAAAATGAAATGGAAACAACGATGCTCCATTATGAATCAATCATATTGCACGGGATGGGAGTGGGAAAATGCAGCCGTGCCACCGCACATTTGTTCCGAACAAAATGCGATACACACAATTAAATCCATGCTGTTGCTGCTGCTGCTGCTGCTGCTACGTTCCAAGTGTAAAGAGCGCGTCTGGCTAAATGATTGTGCATGTAAATTGGCGTTTAACTTTTACACCGTTTTTTTTCTTTCTCTGTTTTAACAAACTGGTAGACAAGCGTTTGCCTGATTCGAACTCAAGCACATGCGCTCATCTCTACAACACATTGGCTTCTCCATCACTTTTTTTTTGTTTGTTCGCAACAATTAATTAAAAACCAACTCATTCATGTTATTCTAATTAAAGCTGTATGAGTATGGATCCATATGAGTCGATACCAACGGTGAAAGTGGTTTTTGGAAAATAAATCAATGCAAACTCATCTTTGAAAAATAAATCAATGCAAACAATACGCAGAAATTGGCGAAAGAGAAAAAAACACTTGAGTCTAAAAGCAATGGCCAAAGATCCACAAGAAAAAGCATACATGTACCTTACCGTCCATGCGCCAAATCGAGAAGTCGAGGAACCGAGCACACAAAATTGGAAATTTTGGTGCCCATTGTGAGATTATGGCTTCACGATCAATGAATTCAACTTTGGATATTTTGAACATGTGTTTCGAACGGAAAACTCGAAATATTTTCAAGTTCCTAATCGCAAACCGCTGTTGAGTTCATCTCTTTTTGTGTGGTCTATGAATGCTCACTGCCGAGTACATGTACCGCTAGATGTACCTTGTACACACGTCGTGACCTTCTTGAAACATCGTTTGCATTTTCGATTGTTTACTTTTAAACACAAATATTCGATAAAATATTCCAATGACTTGGGTCTTTATTTTGGTTTACGATGACGCGGCGGTCGTCGAAAGTTCTCGAAAGTAAAAGTAAATTCTCCGAATTCGATTTCCGTGTGCTTGTGTTGGCCTTTTGCGCGCATAGCAAGAATGAATAAGATGAATTGCCGATACATTTTATTCGATTGTCTTAATAAAGTGTGACTCGTTTGGACATATCTTCGATCTGTTCTGTAAAACAACGAGATCATAAATCTCTTGTAGGCCTCTGAAATACGTTGACTTCGGACCAAAGTGTGACCTCAGAATCAACAAGCCATACCAAAATGCCAGTGAAAGTAATTACGTGGTTTCAATTACACGTCTTTTTCTGTATTTATAATCGGTTTAGCTTCGCTAGTCGAAAAAAATCGTATTTTTTATACACAATTCGGTTTGGTTCCGGTCTGGGCGCAAAACAATTTACTGCTGTCATTCACTGTATATTATTAATTAATAAGGTGTTTCGCGGCTTGTCGAGTTTGATCTTGATCAAATTCTCCCTACGACCGAAACCGTTAGCTCAAACTGAAAAGCCGTGATCGAACGTGTGTTTTTTTTTATTTTTGTCTATTAAATTTTCGCGTTCGCTTTGACTGATTCATTTTCACGATTTCTTGATTGATAAGTGAAGTGAAAGGAAACGGAATGATAATTAATCAAAAATATAGAGGTTTTCTCTGAACGTAAGTAATTTATCACGTTTTGTTTATTCATCATTGCGTCGGTCGACAAAAGAAGAGATTAAACAAATAAAATCAAAAGTAATCGGTTTTTTCTATTCTACATGAATCGTGTGTGAGTGTTTTCCATCGCTTCTTTTCATCATCGATTGCGCCATTATCCGACTTGATTGCGAGTAATTTGTTGAATATGTGCCGGTTAATTTTTTTTCTCTACTCTGAAAAAAAAGCCGGGCAAATGATGACGCCGAGTGGAAAATCATTGGCATCGCCTGCGGTCACTTGATTCATACAAACTGATGATAATAAATTAGTTTCAATCGATTTTAATTAACACCACAAAAAAAAACTATCGAAATGCACGTAAAATGGCAGAAATTTTCGGAAATTCGGTCATTCAAAGCAATAAAATGGGCGAATAGAAAAAAGTATTTGTTGGCGATGGGAAGTTCATCGCTCACAAGGAATGAATCAGCCGAGAAAAAAAAGCAAGCAGAATTTGCTCTTGTAATAGCGCAAATGGAGGTGAAAGTGATTTTTTTTTTCATCTTCATTCTTCATCTTTTCTTTTCATTGTCAATGCAAACAATGGGCGTTGTGTTCATTCATTGATTGGATTATTGGTTTTTCCATGAGTCAGAATATTCGCTTGATGCTAAAGTAGAACGTGAAATTAGGCTTTAGCAAACTTTTTTTCTCGCTGTGATTTCGTATTCAAATCGTAAAACTGAAACAAAACAAATTTAGTTTTTTCCTTCGCGATGAAAAGAATTTTTTAATTAATAAAATTGGATTTAATTCTCGCGAATGGCAAAATTGCACTTTAATTAATGACAGCAGCAACATTTGCATGCGCACGAAACGAAAGAAGAAGCCATCAGTAATTTTTCATTCATGTCTGTGGGATTCCAGTTTGTGTTTTATTCTTTTCATATCCAGGTTATATTTTTGTCTTATCGTTTCTCTGTTCGTTTGTGTTCGATTCGACACTGTGGAGCAGCAGCGTCTTTGACCTAGAATGCAACGCAAACAGATCAGAGCGGCAACAATATCCCGTTATCCGTGTATGACAAAACACGCAATATGTGTCTTTTTATCACATAAACGCTCGTTGTATATAAATTATAAACGATTTGGCCGCACGCAACACCAATAAAACTGCAAATGAAGTGAACCAGAGCCAAATGCATTCCCAATAAAAATGATATAATATAAATTGTGCGGGATTTGGATTGCAGAGATATTGCATACTATATTGCATGGTTTTGATGCTGGATCAATATCAACGGGATGGTTTTCTAATCATGTAGCCAAACTTACCGTTCTGGTTTAGTGAATATAAACGAAATGTGTCAAACGATTTAAATGAAAATCCATGGAAGATCGCGTTATTACGGTGAATATGTACACACACATCGATCGTGGTGCGCCAACCAAATGGACCAAAGAAATACAATGACCAAACGTGTCACAAGAAATGTGTAAGAATTCGTGTCATACGATGTTGCTTCGATCTACTTTATCCACTGATTTGATTCGGCTTCGACATGAAACCCGATGAAAATCACTCGAAGCAATCTCATTTCTATTGAATATTCAATTACTGTACCTCGAGTTGGACGCCAACAGCAGAAGTTTCGTTGGCATCGTTTGTATTAACAATAATTCAATTGAAGTTTGTAAATTTAGAATTGAAATATCGCGATTTGATTGAGGATTTACCGAGGGAATTTACGAAGCATTTTTTAAGCCTGAAAAAAAACTCTCTCAATTTGATACTTACATTCAATTAAAAAGTTTCCTCTGAAATAAAATATAACTGAAATTGACTTGTCCACTTTCAATTTTCGAATAGCCACTTTAAAATGGGTATGAAATAAAAACAAAAATAGATATTATTTAATGAATTTGGCAGTCTATTTTTTGGTTTACTTATGAACATTTAACAAACAGTTTTCTCGTAAAATCAAACATAATTTTCCTCTTTTGCAGAACCGAAACGATATTTTTTCCAATTGATCATTGCTACGAAAAAAATAAAATTAAAGTTGGACAGAACAAAAGCAAATAAGCAGAACGTAGGAAATTGGTAGAAAATTTTCTGTAGTTGTTGTTGGTGGTGGTTTTTTTTCTCGAATTTGTGCCATTATTTTGTTAATCTGTTGAGTTGCCATATACTGTCGATTCGATACTGTACTCATTATTTTAAAATAAATTACTTAAAACTTATTGCCGATTGTGGTTTTTCTTTATATTGATATTTCAGTTATTGGTTTATCACTAAAAAGTAAAATTGGCATAAAAATTAAAAAAAAAAAACTTTTGTCCAAAGAGTTTTCCGTTAAAGAGAAAAAAACCATTCACAATACTTCTATGGAGGCGATTTGATATTATATATTCGAAATGTGGGACACATGAAAAAAGCGGTTTTCCGGAATACCGTACAAATTGTTTTGTGTGGAGTTTTGTTTTTACAATAAATTATTCAATAAATAATAATAAAAATAAGTTAATAAATTAAATAAATAAATGTTAAAATGAATGAAATTGAATGAAAGTTAAATTTGAGTGCATCGAGCGAAAAGCCGAAACGTCATTTCTCGATTGTAAATTACACAAGTCTATTTTATGGCATCGAATTATCGATTTTCGATGTGCTGTCAATTACGTTTTTTTTTTTGTCTGCAAATTTTTGTATGTTTGTTTTTTTTTTCTCGTAAAAACTGTCCAAGTATATTAACGACCGAATAGCGTCTGTAACTAGAATAATGTGAATGCCTTTTTTGTTGTCGTTCATTTCAAATTGAGATTTTTTTATGCACATAGAAGAAACGATTTTTATGCACGCGATTGATTTCGAATCGTGTGTGTCATTTAAAATATATGAGTTAAGAGTTGTTGTGAAGCGCGCGGCCAACCGGTATTTATTTTTTTCATCTAAAAGAGGTGATTTGTTCTCTTATCTGAGGGAAAAACCCGTTGGCTTCTACACCTATTTTTCTACACGATTTTGTTTGTTTGTCTCTCTATCCCATTGGAAATGGGTAGAAAAATGTTAAATAGTTTTTGTGTGTGTTTGTGAATGTTTGAGTGTATATGTTGTGTATGTGTGTCTGTCTGTTGGATTCTGTTGTTTGTGTTGTTCATGGTGTGTTGGTGTTGTGTATGTTTGTATGTGTGACAGAGTTTTCTTTTGTATCGATGCCTGAAAAAATGTTTGTATGTTTCTCTGTTTGTGTAAATCCTCGTAATGTAAATAAGTTGGATCGCTAAAAGTATTTTTTTTTTGTTGTTTGATTTCGTTGTCGTTGTTGTTTCATTTAAATAAATTAAGTGTTTGCTTGGTGTGAATGGGTGATTTGTTCTAATTACGATCGATAAACTGCTTTGTCAATTTGCTGAAAATTGTTAATTTGTTTTTTTTGTCGTTTTTTCTCTCTCTCTCATTAAAAAAAAGAAAGAAGGAAATGTTGTTTGTTGTGTTCCTCGTTGTGTCCTCCTTATTGTTGGTGAGCTGAGTAAGCCATATTGTGTGCATCGTTCATAGCACGTCCATAGTGACCGTGTTCATCGAACGAGGTGTGTGGATGAGCGACGACTTCGTAGTTTTGTGAAGCGTGCTTCGATTCGAACAGCTTCTTCAATCCAATGATACCACTCAACAACAGAGCCAATTTACCAATGACCAAAGCCTTGAATGCAATCAATGCCAAGAAACCTAGAACCAATGGCAGAAGGGCGGCAGCCTTCAATTTGAACAACAACAACAATGGCAACAAAAGTTTCTTTGTCTTCTTTCCTTTACCACGAGCTGCAAATCCGTCCATCCGTCCAAGATTAGGCGCACGCGTGAGAAAGAGAAACAAACAGGAACATAGAGAAAGAGAGGAGAAAAAGACAGAGAGAAAAATGAAGCCGTTAAAAAATTACGTTCAGATTAGAATTCGCATCCAACACAATCTTTCGTTGATTATTTGTGGAAAGTATTTAAATGGATATCGGTCACATACACACAATACTCGCATCGCACTTTTATCGCAACGAAACGACCAATGCGAAATGGGTGAAACACACACACACAAATGGCGGAAAGAAGTAGAAGAAGAAGGCAAGAAATAACTTGAAATAAAATGAGATTAATGACAAAACATGCATTCGAATCTAAAATAGGCCATCGAGTGCATGCGAGCCACATACATACTCTTGACCCACAAAATAAGTAAACAAAATAAATATTTTCTTCTTGTGGTGTTGTTCTGTTTCATACGTTCTTCCGCATGTATCGCAATTTCTTTGAGTCGTTCTTATTTTTTCATTCCTTCTTCATTCTTGTTTATCGATGTTGCTACGGTTCTGGTTACGTGAGACACCGTAATTGTATAGTTACGGCCGCACGCATCGCTCTTTTTTTCAGCCAATGTATGGGCGACTCGATTTCTGTGCTTCTTTTTTTGTTCTTCCATTATTTCTTGTGCATATCGAGTAATGAAATGGTGCACAAACAACGCATTTTCTTCAATTGATATTGTTTATTTCTTTCCTTCATTTTTTCATGTGAAAAACACAAATATTGACTTATTTTCTTTCAACGGTTCGATGAGCTTTAAGTTGAGTGAAGAAAACTGGAATTGTATACACGGCGATCGATTAGTGTCAAATGCACAATCCAAAGAAGAATATCCATTCAAGAATGTAAAAAAAAATTATAGAGATGTGTGAATGTGTGATAAACCATTACTTCATTTAAATAGCTGTTATTGTGGAGTAGCATCAACTGAACCAGTCGGTTATATAACGGTAAAGTCACATTGACCGCATTTCAAGATTTCGCACCACGACACTCTTTCAGTGTTGATGACGATGTGACCAATTTGTCTTATGTATGGTTTATCTTAAAACTTGTCACTGTTCTCAGGAAATGATTCCGATTTCGCTCAAATTTCCAAATGGAAAGAAGAAAAGAAATTCAATTATCTATGGTTATGAATGGATTGCAATAGGAAACGCTTAGCACTACATGAAACAATGATTTACCAGACGATTTTAACACCAAAACGTGCTAATACGATTTAAAAATCTTTGACATTTTCTATTGTCTTTGCCGTGTCTCGTGTCTCGTGACTGTTTGATTAGCATATTTTGACGTGTGTTGTCTGTCTATCATTTGGCTCAATGCCGTTAGAAGTTATTTTCATTTTGTAATATTTGCGGCGCGCTTTAATGGCGCTACTTTTACTTTTTGATGATCAAAAATGCGGAATGCTGTTTATTAATTCGAGTGATGCGAAGAAATTGAAAGGAGAGGAAGAAAAACGAACACGAGATTTCCAACGTTTTCGAATTAAAAATTCAAGAAAGTCTTTTTCTTCGTCTGGTTACAGCTTGAATTGCGATTATGAGAACGTTCCGTGTGTGTGTGTGTGTGTGTGTGTGTGTGATGTAACCGAGAATCAGAAGTGGCAAAATCAAATAAAAACGCGTGAAAAAAATTACCTTCGTCGAGTGATCGTTGCATATCTTCGATTGAGTCTTTCGGTACTTTGAATTGGAGAGTGTGTGTGCCCAAGAAGCGAGCAATACGATCGGCCAACAATGAGTCAACTTGTCCTTCCCGAGCTTCACCATTTTCCGACAGTTCGATGTCATTCAATGAGCGTCCTCCCTGTGGCAATGATTCCGTTTGGATGAGTGCGATGCCTTCGCCGACTTTCACGTCACCGTTGATGTTGTCCACATAGTGCAGGGCGCGTTCCTATAAAAATAACAGTTTTACATATAATTTTTGTTTTATTCTATTCATCGCAATACATATCAACTAATACATATTCATCGATGTGATTTCTTTTTGTGTACTACAACAAATGACCTAAATGGACTTCAATCGTTTCATCAATATTCTATACGCGCCGAAGATTTTCGCAAAGAAATTGAGAAAGTACAAAAAGTACAATGCAAAGTGTTTCTCTTTTTTGATTTCGATGAAAAAAGAAACTATTAGGATGAGTTCGCTTTCGATTGAATTGTTTTCTATTCCCCAACCAAAAAATAGCGAATTCGCTAAATTCGAATATTCGTTGTCATATCGCGAATAATATTTATCGGTTGGTCACGACGAAGCACAAACATCACTTGCATGTAGATCTCTTGCATCTAATACATTGAATGGCTGTAGCTTTATGGTTGCTGTATTTGAATGTGAAATTTACTTACTTTAGCACAAAGTAACATTGATTTATCTCCACAATCGCGAACGAATTTAAGCGCAGTTGATAGCAAATTATCGGTTTCAGTGTTTAACGATGCGGTGGCAATCGTTATAATTGAGAACAAAACACAAATTTTCTTCATTTTGGTTGTTTGTTGCTAAAAAGTTGTAACTCTTTGCCAAAGTTGGGAAATTTATTTCTGCACGTTATTTCTTCTCGCGAACAGAAGACACACTGGTTGTTTAAAACACAAAGTGAACAATTAGAAGAAAAAAAAAACAAAGACTTTTTTTTCAATTAAATTTTTTTTTTCGGTCGGTGCTGATTATTTTTCTTCTTTTTTTGCTCTTAACTGAACAATGCAAGCACAAACGGCACTCTGGTGAATTGTGTAGATTGAAAGGAGCTGTATAGCGCGCTGGGTTGTTAGTACTCAGAAAGCAACCGGTGAACTGTGACTAGAAAACACTGATGTCCGCGTTTTATTCACTCTCTGTTGATGTGTGTATGGGATATATGTATGTGGCGACGACGGCTCGGATAAAAACGACGACAACAACAGCAAACAGCAGAAGCAGCAGTAGCACCACCGCCGAAGAAAGAGTCCAACACTGAAGCAACAACTACGCCGCCGATGATGATGTTATAGAATTTAGATTAAATGCCCGATTTGATGAGGCAGAAGCACACGGTGTGTACGGTTGTTGCTCAACGAACACACACCGTGAAGTGAGAGAGATAGACTGAGCGAAAGCGAAAGAAAGAACGAAAAAAAATCATAAACGACCAAAAAGAAAATCCACAAAACAACGAACAAATATCACAAAATAATAAGCACACATAAGCGAATTGTACTCATGTGTGCCGATGCCGCCGCGCTCGCGCGCACGCCTAGCTCTCAACAAGAGTGTGAATGTGTAATGTTCGCGCGTACACATGAATTGCGATATAAACGATATAAAAAAAAGAAGACAACTAAACCATAGTCAAAGCCATATACACATATATGAACAGCGGATACTGAAGTAGGTACGGCTTTTTCTCTCTCTATGTCTATCTGTGTGTCTGTGTTGTGCTGTTTGGGCAAAGCATGGGTAGAAGAAGAAAATGTAGCAGAGGTAAATGCAGAAAAGTCAAATAGTAGCAGAAGCACCGCTGGTTGGATCGAATATCATAGTTATCGTGTTTACAAAATGCATCTACTCCGGCCTGTAGAGGAACGGCAGCAAAGTTCAATGCTTGCTATCGTAGGCCTACGATTTCTCAACACACACACACACACAATCACAATGATAAGGAGAGACACAACGAACGCTTTCTCGCCGTTGTACTTCAAATCGTTTCCATATCGAGAGAATGAAAAAACGAATCGATATCAATGCACCTTTTCTGTTGGTGCAAAATATATAGACGTATGTTGCGCTTTTTTCTTTCTTTTTCAATCAAGATGCACACATAAAAACTGTTCATTGGACCATCGAAGAAAAAAAGCAAAACAGCAACAACATCATCAGCAATATTGTACTCCCCAGTTAATTGATATGTTCCAGACACCGATCATGGCTCTATGTAAGGGCGATCGATTATTATTACATTACATAGACGTGTATGACCGAAGCTCACGCTTAGAAAATTATCGATTTATTGTAGCTGCTGTTGCTGCGTTTTTCTTTTTCTCCTCCGCAGATTCACTCCGGCCATGGTGCATGGTTTCATTCATCACTTTATTAAATGCTTTCTTTATCGAAATCGATATAAAACCGATTGAAACGAAATCATTAAATGAAACTTTTGACGTATGTATATGTGTGTGTAAGAGTGAATAAGGTGTTGATGATCGATGAGCGTGGCAAATGAATTTCTAAAATCAATGAAAAAAATCAAATGACTGTAATGGAAATCAAATATTTGTTCATGGATTTTATGCACTAATCTGCACCGCCCGTCGAAAAGCGTTTCGCCGCATCTACACAATACAACACACATGCACAGCGTTGAATTGTTTCGTTGTATTAAGGCCAAGCGTGCGCTGTTTTACGGTGCAACAGTGGAAACGGTAAGTTGGACTGCAAGCCAACTGAATCTACACATTCAATCATCTTCCTTCAACGAAAAGCAAGATAACCAGCTGAGTTGAATACATCGTACGCGCGTGCGACAGACAGTAGGACGCGAGACAATTTTATCAACACACTGTCATTCCCGATAATCTGCTACATTGTTGCAAAAATGTAGAAAAAGTTCTTCATTTTACAACTCTTTCTTTTTTTTAAATTAAAACTAATGATGTGCTTCGTAAAGTCAGGTTTGTAACGGTACAAGTGCATCTTGTTAGAATGACAGGAACCTATTTATCTTGTCTTCGAAATTTAGACCGAATGTCAAAACAAATGAACACGCCAATTCACACATAACATATTGACACATACACACATTTCCTGCTGTCATCACCATCAAGACAAATCGGCTACGGTCAAGTGTCTAAGTCAGCATATTTAATGGAATCACATTAATCCGACTGAGTACGGTCGGATCTGGTTTAAAAATTATGTCTTTTTATTTTAATATTTTCCGTTTTATCTTCGATCGTGTACATGCCATTTAAATGAGTGTCTGGCCGGCCAATGCAAAAATAAAGAAATAAGTCCGGAAAAGGAGGACAATAATTCCGAAAAGAGCAAGTGAATAAAATGTAAGTAAAAGTATGAAGCCAGAGATTACTATGGCATATTTTTATTCATATGGGATAGAAATATCACATAAAAATAACAGATATTTTTCGTGCGTTGTGTTTAGCGAAACGCATTAATACACAATAGCGATTCTGCATACACAGAGTCGCTGTTTTTTTCGTTATACTCTTCACACTTACGATGAGCTGCGCGAAGCGTGCATGCACATGTTTCGCTCACTTCTTTCTTTGAACACTCTTCGTGCGTCAACACAATGTCTGTGTGTTTATCGCTTGTGCCGTCGTTTGTAAACGACGTCAATGAGCTGCGCAATGCATGCATATATATGTTTTGCTCTTTTCTTTCGATCGACACTCTTCGTACCCAGCGTATTGACGTCGTTTACAAATGAAGGCACAAGTGATACACACACAGGCATTGTGTTGACACACGAAGAGTGTTCAAAGAAAGAAGTGAACAAAACATGTGCATGCACGCTCATCGTAAGTGTGAAGAGTATAACGAAAAAACAGCGACTCTGTGCATGCAGAATCGCTATTGTGTATTATTGCGTTTCGCTGAACACAACGCGTGAAAAATATCTGTTATTTTTATGCGATATTTTTATCCCATATGAATAAAAATATCCCATAGTAATCTCTGTATGAAGCATTTGATTTATTTTTCTCCTCTCTGTAACACGAAAAAACCGAAGAAGAAGAAAATAATGATGATTATGGCGCAATTGTAGCGGCGATAAAAACAATTGCCCGACATAAGTACAACTAAAACGATCGCCATTTTACGGAAAACCCTTCGAATTTATCAAAACATTTCGATTTCGTATGCGTCATGCAGTTTCCATCCGTCGAAAAAGAAGAACGATTGAAAAAAAACACACAGAGTACGAAAGGAAACATTAAATGCCGGAGAATCGAAGAAGCCATCGCACATGAAGTCGTAGCAAAAAAAAAAAATAACATCTAAGAGAAAATTACGTGTTATTAGTAGTCATTTTGCGTGTATTCATTAGCTTTCTATCGATACACTCATTTGTAAATGGGCGGTTTTCTATCGTCCACGGATCATTCATTGAACTGAACAAATAGCAAAAATCGATAAAGACAGAGGGGGAGACAAACAACAACATGCATTTTCTTCTGAAGAGCCAATTTAATGTTTTTGGTAGACCTCAATTTCTCGCTTTTAAAAATTTCGATAATAAATGGAAAAAGAAAAAAAAAAACAACACACGAAACAATCGGTAGAAAAATATTTCTTCGAATAGCGTTAATAAAGAAAATAGTTAGCTTAATCTTTGCTAACAAATCTCAATTACAACGTTTTCCAAGTAGAAAAAAAATTATGTCATTAAGCTATATGGAGTCTTTGTACCGTGTGTACGAGAGTAAAATGAGCGCCATTCATTGGGAACATAAAACGTCATCGCGCCCTACAGCTCCATTTACACATAAATGTGACTTTGGCTCAATGGCATGGTCATGGTCGATTCATAATATGACTCCGCCGCACCACTGTTTACCGAATGCATACACACGTTTTCTATACTTTTCCTCCGGCAAAATGATTGTTGCTCCCCATCAAAATGTTAAAACTTCATTTAATTGTTTTGCTCCCAAAAACTGTTCAACATTTGACTTTCTTCAATGGATAATGTTTTCTTTTTCAACTAAATTTTCACTTACAGAACCCGTTCGTTATTAGATTAGCCAAAAGGGAATTCGCAAAATGTCAAAAAATACATCAGTGATTTCTTTTTCAAACACAAATCCGTAATGAATACAAATATGTGTTCATGTGTCATCGGTTCGACGCGGTGTTCCCTAGCTCTCACTAGTCGTGCGCGCGCGTTTTTGACAACGAACAAAAGATCAAAATTAATACATTAAATGAAATTTTTGGTGATGTTTTGTTTGACATGCCGATGGCATCGGTCACTCTAATGGCATCACCAATCAAGTCTCGCTGAAATAGTGAGTGCGCGCATGTAAACAATGTATTAAACGCGTCATTGTTAGTCTGGTCAATTGTGACAAACCCATCAATGAAAAGACCGACAATGAAAAGAAGAAGAAAAAAAAAACGCTGAAAAAATGTATTTTAGAAATTTGGTCGGTGTGATGATTTACGACTAGAAATGTACATGTTTTAGATTCGCCTTGTGACTTTTTCATCGTTCAAAATGTGTAAGTGCTGTACACCACGGCATTCCATTGACAAAAAGTAAAACACCCAACTATTTTCAGCGAAAAAATGACCGCAACAGTAAAAGTTAGACGAGAAAACACCCAACAGGTTATTGTTTGATCGTTTTTTTTTCTCTCCTATTTTTCGTTCTTTTTTTGTTTGTACTCTGGCGTACTCATTTTTTGTCCCGAAAAAACTCACTTTTTTCTGTTTGAAAGCAGAAGATTCAGTTCGAATTCGGCGAAGATGAATCACACTGAGATTTTTTTTCGTTTCGTCGCTGAAATTCGAATGTATCGCGTTTGAACGCAGCGAAATGTAGTTGAAGCTTTGTTAGAAAAGCTTTGAAAAGTGACAAAGCTCGCGACGCACAACTTACACGAATAACGGAAACTTTGAGCATCGCGATTCATAAGGTCGTGATAGATCGATGAAAATCATGAAAATTTCTCAAAAAGCAATTTAAAATTTCGACAATATTAAATTAACATTCGAAACACGAATTTTCGTTACGACTTTGTAAAATTTCTCTATTTTCATTTCGAACGTAGGCCGTGTAAGTTTAAGCTTGACTCATGTGTTATGTTTGAAAAGGTCGGTGCTCTCGTTTCATTCGCACCATCAAATCTAGCTAACAAATGACTAAGGAAAGTAAAACGATCCGTCAAAATGATTGAACTTATTTGGTTGTGGTGGTTGTTGAGTGACCCAACGCGTGCATTTGCATTAATTGGAACTAAATCGTGATTTTTCCCTTTGCTTCTCGAGACTTTTACCGGTACGGTCTCGCGCTCTCTCACACACAAATTATCATTGCTATTAATCGGTGGGTATTCAAAAATTTCACTTATTTTGCGTTGCATGCTTACGCCGCTGAAGCTTGTAATCGTTTCCATATATTTCTCAATCGAAATTGAGCAAAATGAATGGTTTATTGGCTTTTCACACACGATTTACGTTTTCGCCCACAGTGATTACGTGCTTGTCATTGAGTTGTACATGTTACAGAGAAATACCGAAATTTATCCGGTTTGTTATTGCTCACGCTGAATGGTTGCGAATGAAGATAAGCGTAATTACACACATACGAAACAAAAAAGCGGCAACATTTTGTTTTCTTCTATATTTTTTTTTGTCTTTTAAAACGATGATGAGACCTCAGTGTGCTTGTGCGCGCAGATGTTTTCGATTTTCATTTCATGTCTTCAATTAAAACGCTCTTTGCGCACGTTTTTCTTCCCTTCTTTAGTGTGTGATTTTCTCAGTGAGATCGGTGCTCTCTCGGTGCGCGGATTAATTCCGCTTTTGTCCACAAAAAGAGAAAAAGCGACGACAGCAGCAACAACAACAACCACCATGACGACGGCGGCGCAACGAACGACTATATTTTTCATTCGCCAAGTGAAATTATTTTCTTTTCGCATGGCTCAATTTGCCGATCCGACGAATAAATCAATACCATTCTCACCTTTTTCTTTTTATTTAATTACTTTTTATGGCTTTTTTCTGTCCACTTTGAAGAGTGCGCGCACGCGAATGCCTACTTCAGCTGCATCGACACACTGAACGAAAGAGAGACGCGCTCTGAAACGAGTGCCAATGTCGTTTCCAGAACATAAAACAAGAGAATGCAATATTATCGAAACGAAACGTTCGTTCACCATAAACGCTAATTTTCGCATATATATGTATGTATGTGAACTTAAAACGTCGGCATAATTAAATGCTCTGCATGCGGTGTAGCTGCATTCCAGAATACCAAAAAGAGTTGTTGTTTCGGTTCGATTGTGAAAATAAGAAAACCACCAAAAGCCATGCAGCATGACCATGACAGCGGCAGCAGCAGCGGCAACAGAGTGGAACATAGGTAAACAAAGGCAACAGCGGCATTGCATCCAATTCAAGTCCAAGTGCAAATTGACGATCGATGGATCACGTTACATACACTATTTCATGTATGTTCACTACGTGCGACCGAATGTCATGTAAACAAGACTGAATTATTGGAAAAGAAAATTCGTTGCAAAGTGAAATTGCAATTAAGCGTGTGTGTGTGTGTGTGTGTTCGTGCACATGGGATAACGACGGGGTCTTTGCAAATTCTCGTGGTGTTCGAGTTATCGAGATGTGGCGATCGAGTTGCAAACATTTCAGCCGAACAGAAACAAATCATTTAGCAAGTCGAAGCCACCAACGTTCTGGTCGCCATTAGGCATCAATCACATGGAGAGACACAGAGAAAGGGAGTGCGAGAGAGTGAAAGAGTGAGCGGAAGAGAGGGAAAAAGGTCGTATGCATCCGTGAAATAAAAATACCAAATAACTGTAATCAATATTTTTGCGTGTAGCTGCTGCAGAACGACCGATGATGTGGTTCGCAGAGAAATGGGCTCGAAACCCAACCAAGTCGTCATTAAACATTTCGTTTGGGCTTGTGTATGTGTGATCGAGAAAAGAGAACACGATCGTGGGTGCGTACGGCAGAAAAATTTTCTCTTTTTCCAAAATACTGATTCGGTTAAGAAAAGAGATAAAAAGTGTTCCATAATTTCCTTGCGGCACGGCCACTCAATGTCTCATTCTTAAGAATGTACTTGAATAAATTTAATTTGTTATGAATTCCAATATAAGCGTTAATGCTTGGCTCATTGAATGTGTTTGAGTGATGTGAGAGTGTTTGTGTGCGTTGATTTTGTGGAGCGTGCATGTAAACATTCATATCAAAATCCTATCTTCTTAAACAATTTATTCACAAAATATTTGTTGCTCTAAATAAATAACACGTCAAATACACAAAATAAATAAATTAGTTTTTGTTCATATTGTTGTTTTTTTGTCTTTTGTTTTTTTTTCAATAAATTAAGGCTCTTAAAACGAAATTGGGTAGAAAACGATAATAAATTTTGGTAATTACTTTGAAATGCTTAACTACACAATATCAATTTTCAATGCATTGTCGTCTAATGATGATTTAATAATTCTAATCTCATTGTTTGTTGCTATTTCTTTTTACTATTCCTCATGATATTATTGTTAAATGTATCTAATTGTGATTGCAATTGAATTTGCAGCATATTTTCAGTATATATTTTCCGGTACGTTTGCTTATGTTTTTTTTGTTAGCTTCTGTCCGGCTATGTGGAATATGTGTGTGGAGTGACTTGATATAATTCGATCATTTTTCCAATTCTTGAGCAGAACGAAAAAAACATCTCTTAAAAACAAAACATAAAATACTTGTTTGTCGTTCACTCTTTTTCTCTCATTTGTTTCTACACATTGTTTGAACCAATAAAATGAAAGAAAAAAAAGAAAAAAAATCGAAAACGATTGCATAAAATGAATTTTAACGCAAAAAATTAATCAATTAGTTCAAAGAGAAAAAGAGCAACGAACACTAGCAAAACTCATAAAAAATATGACGAAAATGTGCTACAAATTGTTACAATCAAATGTTGTTTGTCCGTTTTTTTTGTGATGAGGGAGTCAACAATTTCAGCTTTGATTCTGTTTTCTGTTATTATTGTTTTGTTCTGGTATATGTAATGTACTTGTGTTTGAATTGGATAGTTTCGTTGTTTATTTCGTTTCTGTAAATAGTTTAGTTCTTTGGTGCATGAGCATTATAGGCTAGGTCAAAATCACGTCCCCAACCAGAACCGCCTCCGTGTCCAGCAACAACGACTTCGTGCGATGATTCATGGTGGCCACCACTTTGCGATACCAATTTCTTGATTCCGATGATTGATGCCAAGACCAACGCCAATTTCGATACGATCAATGCTTTACCAGCGAGCAGAGCAAGAGCACCATAGGCTAATGGAATGAATGTACCAGCCAACAATAATGGAATCATAATCCAGGCACCCTTCTTCTTACCACCGCTACCACGTCCTTCGATGTCAGTTGGGAATTTGATCTAAACGATGAGAAAAATGAAACGAGAATGCAGAGAAAAAAAAATCGGTCAATTTTGAACTAACGTTTCTTTTCGATTCGGAATGCTGCGAAATCATCATATAAGTAAGTAATTTGTGCAGGTGAGCGAGATAGAGAGAGAAAGAAGAAAAGACATAGAGAGAAAGAGCGACATCGGTTAAGAAGAAGAAGAAAAAAAAACCAGCAAAGTTGAAGTGCCATAATTTTGCCGTGCCGAGGAAGTTGATAACTGCTGTGATTGTGAGAACCGATAAAGAAAGTTGCGAATAATCTGTTTATGGAATATTAAACACGAAACGAGTTTCCTGTGAAATTATGGAATGCCGCTACACGCTTCACATATTCTTTGTACAATTTTGGAATTCCAACAAAAAATTATCGAAATATCTGTCCTGCTATTACGCTTGTTGTTCGATTTTTCGATTGACATCTTGCACACCGAAATCATACAGAAAAAAAAACACCATTCCAACGAGACACTTTTCTTGGCGAATAAGAAAAACGGCACTCAAAATAAAAAAGCAGTTTCCATGTCATTTGTGCGAACAGATTGTGTTGGTGCGTATGTACGAGAGCTGAGAGAGCATGAAAAAGAGCGACACAATGGTAATTTTATGACCATCAACAGTCATTATTTTGTTTATATATTTATTTTCGTTGTTTTGCTTCAGAAAATGTGATTCTTCTGGCCAAGTTTCACTTATGCTCCGAACCCAGTGGCGGCCGATCTTCTTTTTACCATGTTCCGTATTATTATGAGCGCCTATTTTTAAATAAATACTGAGAAATATCCACGTTTCCTTTTTCTCCATGCGCATATTTTTTCTCAATGTTGACATTAATTTTATTTAAATTCATGACAATTGCCGCGAATGCGTGACTGTTCACAGCCCATCTTTTGTGTGTGTCTTCATCGCGTTATTTTAATGTCTCGTTATTTTTTCTTGCGTTGTGATGTGCGCCGGCCTACTTGAGATGCAATGCATTCAACATTGGCATGTCTTATTATGTGGATTTTATTTATTTGCCGTGAACAGGGGACTAATTTGCGAATTGCTGAGAAAATAAAATGCTATTTGCTGTGCATGTGGTCTTTTGCTTATCTTTTTGATTTAATTAACATGAGTTTGCAGAAAATGGTGTGATAATTGATCAATATTGACTTTACGATTACCGCAAGTAATTGGCGCATTACCAACATTTGGCCAGTTAACACTTTCAAGCGCACTGTGTCAGCGAGAGAGAACTTTCCCCCGCAGTTCATCTCTCATTCTGTTGTCTGACCGCAGTGCGTGGTAAATACATTGTAAACACTACAAATCGATGATTGAGATACGAAACGATTTGGTCAGCAGGTGATGGGAATACAGATTTTGTGAAAAAAAAAACACACAGAGAGATGAAAGCTAATCGAAATGACAAGCACAAAAAACAGCCAGAAAAACAACATCATCATTGAGATAGTGACAGAGAAATGAAGAAGAAAGAAAAAAAAACAGCACGCAATGCAGTCAAACGTTTAATTTCATTAATTTACATTCTTTCGGTGGTAAATTTATTTCAATTTTCATTTGTATTTTTTCTCTGCCGATTTAGTTTCACTTTTAATTAAACTCCACGATCCAATCAAATTTGTTTGATTAGGTCAACTGATTATCTGGGTTATAATAAAGTTTTCGTTTTATTTTATTTTTTTTTTCCACAATTTATTCAAATGGATTGTCATGTTTATTTGTGGTTATCATTCCTGCACCGGTGCCATTTTGTTAAGTATACTTGAGTTTACTGTGATCAAATCTACAGTTGATTATGATATTTTCTTTTGAAGGAAAGCCAAATATTAATGTTTGTTCGGGAAAATGGTGCAGCAATAGAAGAGAAAATCATTTCGAAGCAGCGAATTATTGTATGTGAATAAACACAAAAACAAATCAAATTTACCTCCAAAATCTCATCCATGGAATGATGGAGAATGTATTTAGTATTGTGTGCACAATTGGCAACATCTAATTCCTATAAATCTATACGCGATCTACCGTTATGGTTTCAGTCTTATCATTTTGAATGCTTTGACTATTGCACAATGTTCATTCTCATTTTGTTAAAATAAACCAATTCTGATTTTAAAACAAAATCACACAAGAGCTTTCATGACTTCGGCCAAATCACTTAAGAAAGTGTTGTTGTTTAAAAAAAGATTGCAACACATTTAATTAAAAATTGAACTTATAAACAAATGGAACTTAATTTATTTAGTCTTTTGTGTTAATGTTTGGTTAAATTGTAGGTGGTTTGATTGAAAAAATTGCACATCGTTACATTTGCGTTTATGTTTTTCTTTATAAAAATAATACACCGCCAGGAACTGGCTGTTTTTGTCGAATAGTTTAATTGAATAAGTGTTTTCATTGGGTTGAGTATCGAATAAGCATCGGAAGATTTATGTATCAAAATTAGTGTGAATTCCGTTTCGTTTAGGTTTCATTTTATTTTTGATCTTGTATTTCGCGAAGAAGGTGGGATCGATTTAGTCGAATAGTAATAGTGAGTCAAGAAGGAACTTAGGCATCGCATGTTTGTACATGTAACGGCAAAATTTGATGAGTTGCTTAGTGAAGTGCTTGAGACTCTTACTTACTTGCATGGTATGGCTGCGCAAAAGTTTGTTTATTCGTTTCCAAATTTTGGACGATAAGTAATCTTCGCTTTCACCGATGGTGCGTGGTAACGATTTAATTATGGTATTTTCACTGAATTCAGCGTCAGATTCATCGAAACGATTTGTTTCCGATGCACTGTTATCCTTAACGAAACGAATTCCATTACCGAAATCGATATCACCTTTGGCAACCGCATTTAAGCTCGACAACAGTTTCAATTTTAGAAATACGGATATATCGCTGCTGGTGTAGTTCTTGTATTTATGATAAATCGAACTGATATCCATCCAATTCAAAAATGATTCGTCATTTTTGTCATTGTTGCCGATGTCTTTGTCACTGAGTTGATCGCTGTGCAGAGAATTATAATTGGAGGCCGTATTCCGACACAACACTATCGTGGCAATTGCACACAATACAATCAATTGTTTCAGCATTTTTGGAAATTTTTATGAAAAAAAAAAAAACGGTGGTTGATTTTTTTGATTTTTTTTGTGGGTTAGTTGGTTTATCTTGCGGGGATTTTTGTTTAAAGAATTGGTTTTTCTATTGGTTTTTTTTCCTATAGAGAATTTTATCCAATTTTCAATCAATTGAAAATCAATAAAACTCGATGTGATGGTGATAACGCAACAGAGATGAAGGAATCTGAAGAGGTGTTAAATCGGTTGCTGTTTTTGGAGACTAACGAAACTAAACTGTGCAATTTGTTTTGACTACTTGGCTATTTTATACTTGATACAGTCACTGAATTGGATACAATGATTATTATTGCACTTATTTGTTGCTGGTGTTGCTACGTTTTTTTATGTTCGTTAGATTCGTGATGCTACACCGCTTCATCATTCATCATTTTATGTGCGCCCGAACGAGTGAGCAAGTGTGTGTGCGCGAGCGAGCGCATCAAATGCTCTTGATGTTTATGTAAATATTCTAAAACAAATAAGAGAGAAATATTGCTGGCGATGCGCGAAAAGAATCGGCATACAAACCGATATGCTCAGGCGCAAATGCGAACATAACCGAAAATCTTTTACGTACACGGCGTGCAACGTGCAAGCGAGCGAGCGCATACACAAAGAACAAAATCAAAACACGAAACATCATCATTTTTGTTAGGCTTTTTCTTTTTTTTGCACGCAAACCAAGGGGCGATTCACGGGCAATTTCAAGTTCGAGTTTAGAAAGTTATCTGTGGAATCAGTGAGTTGCACTGAGTTTTCACGAGTTTTATGCGCATTTATCCGAGTGTTATTAAGTTTTTCATCTTTGGAGCTGTCAAAAATAGCGACATCTAACGCAAATTTGAAGTAATGTATGAATAAATGCTGCAGCATTTCATCAACGAAAATATTGTTTCAAAACGAAAAAAAATGATCTAAATTATTTTTTTCATTTAATAGTGCCGTATAAATTGACAACAAATAAAAAATGAAATGCGTCGCTGAGCATAAAAATGGGAATACAGATCTGTTACAACAACAGCCGAACATAAAATATTGTTCCCTAAAAACGTTACATGAATTTCCATCTAACGCGAGTGTAACATGAGTTGCATTAGAAACAGTATTAGCTCATGTTACACTCGCGTTGGATAGAAATTCATGTAACGTTTTTTGGGAACAATATTTTATGTTCGGTTGTTGCTGTAACAGATCTGTATTCCCATTTTTATGCTCAGCGACACAAATGATTTTTGAACGTTTTACAATGTTTGTATTACGTATGCGAAACCGGTCGCATTGAACAATTTAGAAGTGTCAAAATGGATCGTGTCAACTGTCATTAAATTGCGGTTCATATTTAAATTATAAAATTGATTTGGGGAGATATTTTGAATTGTAAAGTTTATTTGGTTGTGTAAATCGCTTCGTTATTCCCTTTTAATCAGTTAGAAATGTTAACAAAATTATATTCACATGTTCAGACATGTATTTTTTGTGTAATTGAAAAGGTGCAATTTTTTGAAAGTTGATACGAGTTCTTCAAGTTTGATGTGAGTTTTGTATGAGTTTTGGGAGTACGAGCATTCGTGAATCTCCCCAGGGCGCACACCGATCGAAGATGCATTCGGTTGCATGATCATATTATGATGATGTTGATTGTCTTAAGCCACGAGATCGGATTCATTGTACAATTGCATTTGAGCGCATGCCTTTCAACACTAGTAGCTACTTGGATCTCAACCTTTTTTTTGCTGCCCAATTTTCGCTGGTGATGGTGATGTTGCTGCTGTTTGAAATTAGCCAGCCGCAATTGCGCGCACGCGCGCGATCACAACCATTCAATAAACGATGCTAACGAATGCAATTTATCAATGTAGCATGCAATTCAAAACGATGCGCCACAATGGTTTTCCATGTCTTTTGCGAGCGGGAGATGGTTACAGTCTGTGGCAAAAAAGAAAAACTCTTTTTTTTTAGGTTCTCTTTCCACATGGCGGGAGATCAGAAGCACAGTAACACACTCTTCAAAAGCAGAAAAAAAAACAAATTACGCTGAGTTAAATATCGGCTAATAAGCACAAAAGAATTCATCAATAAAGGACCAGAGAGTGTGATAAAAAGCGAGATAAAAACAAACAATGCAAAAGCAACAACATCACAAAAAAAACTACACAAATTCTGTTCAATTAGCTATGTGCATTTTCAATAGGTGTGCGTGTAAGAAGAAGTGTTTGTGTGAGTGAGTTTTTGAGTGAGTGTGTGCTTGTGAGCAAGGCAGACCATTCGTTACGCTGAAAAATGCACTTGGAATTTTTCAATTGAATCAGACCAAATCAAATTACATTCGTACATTTGTAGGATAATATTGAATGATGATTACTATGATGATGATGATGGTGGTGCTGTCGAGCAATTTACAAGCATGAGCGCAAAAAATTGAATTCGTTCGTGTTCATAGACACAAAATCAACACAACGCCAGCTAGAAAGTGTGATGTGTTATCACATAACTTTTTCTCTGAAAATTACAAATTAACATTTCTACCCTATTGAAAAATCGGTTTGCACGAGCGCTGTTTGCTATACATTTATTATTGAGCCGAAGAAAAACATCGAATTCGTTTAAGAATTTTAATAGAATCAACAAATCTTACATACACACACATGAAAGATTCGAGAAATTAATTTATTCATGAACAAAAGTAAAACAATGGAACACGTACTGCGATAAAAGCCTATATAAACAATGTTATTATATTTGATAGTATTTGAGTCGATATCAATGCCGATGTGGCAGCGCCACCTATAGAGATTCCTTATTAAAATAAGTGGAACTATTGAGTGCGTGCACCATATCGCACGTAAATTTTCAATATGGCGGCGCCCATAGAATTGAAACGTTAACCAATTTTGTAGTCACGGAATATCACCGTATGATGGAACACACTTGAAAACGTTTAAATTTTCATTTTATAACTTGTTTGCATTGAATATGCTCATCACATCGAATGCAATTAGTCATAAACAACAACAGCAACGGCGGAGGCAGTAGCAATTCGTTAAAATGCTATGCAGATAAAACTCGGTTGCATCAGTTAAAATTTGTGCGTATCACACAGACGTAAATGAGTTGTTTGTAATCGGGTGCGACGTGTTTGGAATGAGTAAATCACGTGTGATTTCTATCGATAAAAATAGCAGAGAATTGAAGTACTTTTCCAAACATTTTTCAACTTTTCTTCATTTGCTTTTTTTCGGTGAAATTTATATCTAGGGGAAAAGTGTGCGTAAGCAAATTAACGTCAATAGAATAAATGAAAGTCTTGACGTACGATTACAGAATGTCGAATACTTTAAAAAATGCACCGTTCCGCGAAATAATTTACGCGATCGCACAAAACCCATCGCGCTAGGTGGAAATAAAAATATTGAAAATTCAGTACGGTAGCATTGGTTTGGGGACGGTTGGACAACAAAACAGCGGCACTCACAAGAAAAACCGGGCACACAGCTGTGCACGAGATTGTTGTTTTTCCAACACGATATTTGTTCCTCTTTTTAACCTGCTACTGCTGCTACTTTTGTTACTCACTTAGAATATGGGCACACTTGCACGGTGGCTTTTTCTTTGCTCTATTTGTGGAGAACGCCGAGCGGCTCGTGTTCATCGAAAACAAACAAAAAGCACCAAATCGCAAACGCTGACACGAAATAGAGCATACAAAACGATACACAAACCCAAGTTGGAAGCAACAAGAGAAAAAAAAAATGTTCATCGTACATTGAATGAAAACAAATATAAACATAGAAATAGATATAGATTTAATTGACTGTTCGAGAGTTGTTTAGTCATTTCTTGTGTTTTGTACTTTAGTTCCGTTTAAATGGAATTTGTTTGTTCTGCATCGTCTGCATATCGCAATTCCGGCTGTGTATGTGATGCTTTCAATCTATTATGTGCTTGTGCATTGATTGATCAGGCCTTTTTGTTCTGCTCTCATCATTCGAATTCCAATAAGCAACTGTATCGTTGTTTGCAATCGCAAAAGGCCAAAAAAGTGCATTAACCGCAGACATGAAATCATTTTGTGCGCGCGCCCATCTCATTTTCCATACCGAGTGCACGGTGAATACGGAATTCAATTTTGTACAATTTTGCAATTGGATGATCATCATCATCATCATCATCATATCTTTTTCAATCACATCAATTGAAGATATTGGCAAGTGGCAAAAACACACAGACATCGAAGCAACGTGAAATTGTGTAAAGTAACTGCATATTGCATTTGTTGTGAATTCAACTGAACTAGACTACCGATCTAGGGTTCTGAACATTTTCACACTGTAAATCATGCAATTCAATAATTATTTATGGAATTGACGATTTAGCAAATTGGCCATTTTGATATCGAATGGCGCAGACGCACAGTAGCCGCCAGATTATGATGGAAATGCCAAACAAAGTGGAAAAATCCACAGTTCGATTTAATGTTGTTACATGACCAAATCGAATAAAGTTGATCAAAGTGAAATTGCTGAAACCAAGTGCACAATAGTCGAAAATGTAAGAAGCAATGAAATGAGTGCTAGCACGAGCTAATCATAAAATGATGGAAATATTACAAGCAAATGATATCATTAGATCAAACAAAAGGGCCGCATAATACTCCATCCATTGTTGAAAATTATAAATTTTTTGTTCCATCATTTGGTGTGGCGTGCAGGCGAAGAGCCGTTGCGCGTGTGGCTTCCATTTCATTACTTTTTTCCACCTCAATGAGTTTCTTTGTGCGCAGATGACGAGGGAGAGAGAGTGAGAGACCATCGTCCAAGTATCAATTGAATAGTGCCCCATTGATAGGGCTAATTTAAAACGATCAGCGCCAAACAATAAAATACGATTATTGAAAATGATGAATATAAGAAAAGCATGCCCAATCCGAACAAATGGATACATTTGTAGCATACATTTAGCTGCCATGTGATCATATCATGCAATTTAATAACATTTCATTTTCATTCGACTCAGTGACGACGGTCTGACGAATCTCCGGATCATTTACCGGATCTCTATGCGATCATAGACTTCATTTTCAATTCACTAACTAAAGATAGTTATTGAGGTGCTTTTTTCCTCCCTCTCTCTCTTTCTCTTCAAATTTCAGCTGTATATATCGAAAAAACTTAACAAAACGATTCATTTACCTACTATGGATCTACATTTATTTATGAATATGGAAAATAAAATTAAACGAAGATAAAGAATACACACGCAGCAAATAACAGTATTTTCGACGTCCGGTTCGCACGGGAAACGAATCATTAGTGTGCGTATGGTGTACTCGTATTGGACAGTCGCATTTTAATTTCAAGTGAAAGTGAAGTTTTCTTTCTTATTTTTGCCGATTTATACTTGCGCCACTCTGCCTACTATCACATATCGCGAATGAATTGATAAGTCGACCGGCTTTTGCACGAGAGAGAGAGAGAGAGAGAGAGAGAGAGAGAGAGAGAGAGAGAGAGAGAGAGAGAGTAAGAGAGAGAAAGACAGAGAAAGAGAGAAAGGTAGAGAACGCATTCGAAAAAAAATTCCACTTTAGAGTGTGCAATGTGCATTTTAATGTGTGCGAATTGCAGTCTTTATTGCGGTGAGAATTGTATTTTAATAAGTTTTTTTCTCGGCACAAAATCACTTTCGAAGATTTAACGTCGAAAAAACAAATTGTTGAAAGATCACAATTGCAGCCACTGCAATCTCATGATTTATGACTTGAAGGGAAAAATCAACAAGCACATTTTTCAACATGAACAAATTGCTTTTGTTTTGTAATTGACTTTTTATTCAAATTTATGTCAAACTCGTTTGCCATTTAGTTAAACAGTATGCAAACGCCTTATGCAAAGGAAAAAACCGCAACTGCACATGCGATAAAATAGAAAGTGATTAGTTCAGGTTCAAGATTAAAAGTTATGCATTTTTCTCCGAGGCGGCTGCCAAAGAGACACTTGACAAGCGTTCGTATGCATAAAATCCGTTTAAATTATGTTAAAGGGTCCAATAACTGGCAGTAACTGTTGTAAATAGCGTTAAACGGCCAATTAATTCGAGAACCAAACACTCACTTACTACCACGCTGAAACGGAACGGAAATGCGTAAGTGCCACATAGACAATTGATATAACGGTAACCGGATCGAGGTGCTTATTATTATGGCCAAATGAATAATTGATGGGAGCGTAGCTAGAAAGTGCAATAGATGTTCTACGATATGTAATTTGTTTGTTGTTCGAAAAGCTGGCGCGCTGCCGGTATTATTTCTTATTTCTTCTTTGACCGATCCATGTATATGTTGATGGTTTTGAACATTGATCAAGATCACACAACAGACCGCACGCGTCAACACATTTGTCCAGCAGTCATTATGACGCCATTGTCTTGTTCCGTACAATGACAAATCTGTTCTAAACTAAGTTATGGAATAATTCTACGATTTGTCAAGCCATTTTCTTTATGATTATTTGTATAGCTGGAAGAATAGCTTCAAAGTTATAAGTTCACGTAAGTATAACCCAGTTATAGATAATTTTGTTATTGGGTCACACGTACTAACAATTGGACAGACGCTCCGATATCACATTATTGCCATAGAATACGTGACTGGATTTCGCACTCGTTTCGTCAATTTATTCATTCCAAACGAAATTTTCGTATACGCACCGAAATGTTACATAGTATGATGCAATTGTTTAGACTGAAAGAATAAAGAATAGAAGTAATTGGAATGAATGGAGATCAACACATTATTTAGTGTGCTTCTTGGATTTCACATTCGTGGAATTTTAACAAACTTGGCCCAATTTCAATGAAATCTGCTTGGACAGACACACATTTTGTCGCTTAGCTCATTTTGTTTTCAGAACACTCATTTCTTTACATTAGGAATCAACAATTTTTAACCAGACGCAAATTTTTGCTTCAAAATTTGAAGTTGAAATTTGCATATTGGAAACTAAACTATTGAGATACTTCAAATTGAATAGTTTTCGATTGTTTCTTTTCTATTTCTTTCTCTCTCTTTTCCCTTTTTTCTCTCCCAAAAATCAATTTCATCTACTCTAAATGGTCGTGCCAATGAAAAATTGTTTTTAGCCACTTGAGTATAAAATGGCCATTATTTTCAATTTTCAAATCGCCCAAAAACTTCATTAAACGTTCATGTTGAAACACACCGTTGGTATTCAATGGTTTTTATACCATTATTGCCGGGAGCAAGAGTCTCTCTTTATTGATCGCGTGCTTTTTTGGTATTTTGTTGAACAGTGGTCAAAAGTGCAAAAACCAAAGGTTCATCGAAAGAAAATTTCAATGGCGTCAAATTGAATCGATGCGAGAAAAATCGTTTGAATAGAAAAGATCACGTTTTTGGTTTTTCAGACACATTTCGAGTGGAAGTGTTTTCTTCTTTTATATATTCGTGTTGTCTTTGTTCCAAAATCGGCAAACAATATGGCCATCAGTTTGGATCGAGTTTGGCGCATGCTCAGCAAAAATGTAATAAAATTTTTTGTGTATGTGTGGCGCACCAAAATTCCAGCGAAAGAGAAGAAAATGATTGAAAAGAAAAATTTAATTAGATCGCTGTTTTGTGTGTGAATTTCTATTCAGTTTGTTGGGCGTTGTGTCTATGTCAAGGTCAGATTGCTTGGTAATTTGATACACGGACTCTGTGAAATGTGCGATGGAAAAAATGGGATCACATCAAAAATGTAAAAAAGACTGATAGGTTTATATATATATATATATGGAAATCGATTTTGAGTGAAGCAATTTGAATATGTTTTTTTTTCACTTTTTTTCGTTGTACATGTGAACGTTCGCTTCGTGCGAAGCATGACTTTCCTGTAAATGGAGAATATAGCAAGCGAGAGAGAGAATTGTATGCAGTGAGTGTAGCCGCAAATGAATTTGATCTCAATTTCAGCCGTCGCCGTGTTATACTTACCTGATAAATCATTTATGGCGTACAATTTCTCTCTCATTATCATTCTTGTACGAGAGTCGATTTTGCCGAGGCCCTTGTATATGTGGCGTGTATGTTATATTACATTTATTTATCAGCGCGCCAGAGATCCGAGCTGCACTGAGGCTCGCGCGCGCGCATGCGCACGCTCATTGCACCAAATACACACATGTACACTGAATACCGTTATAGTAATTTATATGAAAATCGAAACCAAAAAATGACAGAGAAATAAGAATGCGGTGCGAACGAGACGAACAAAAAAGACCGACGGAATGGATTACTTTTTAAAAAGAAATCAAAGTTTGTAACCACCTTGACCACCAATTGATTCAGTGCATGAATTTTCAATGGGTGAATTAAGAAGCCAAGACAAGCCAAGCCAAACGATAACTCAAACCGCAAAAACAGCCAAGCGCATTCTTTGTTTCGGTGTATTTTTTTCCTCTCTCTCTCTCTCTCTCTCTCTCTCTCTATATATATATATATATATATATATATGTTTTACTCGGTTATTCGAGTGGGCCGAAAACATGCAAGCAATACACAAACGTATATACGACGCTCGGTTCCTGATTCTTTTCGCCAGTCTTTTTCATTGATCATCCGATCGTATGTATTTCGCAAAAGGCATATGAATGAGAATGATAAAATGAGTTGAAAAAAAAAAACATAACGAAAACAATTGAAATTTCAAAATGCTGAAAAGAAAGCCGCAAGTGAACAGTAACGATAAAAACAACTCAACGTCCAGCCGTTAAAAAATATACTAAAAAGAAAACAAACCATGTGAAAAAAGAAAACAAATTGAAATGACTTGCTCACTTGCCGCTCGTTTTTGCCCAAATACTTTTGCCTGTTGTCTGCATGAGCAGCAACGACGACGGCGACGACGAGATGGTGATCTGCTTGAATTGTGATGTTGAGTGCACATTGTAATACATAAAATTGATATACGCTGACCATCGATCGGCCAACCATTATTCAGTTTACTTCGTTTTGGCTTGATTTCGTTTCACAGGAAATGTGTATGATCTCTTTAGCCAGCTCGATGCGAGAGCGCCGTTCGTTTTCAACATCGGCAAAGCCTTGCTCTGGCTGGTTGTGTAGTGCTCGCAGAGCGCACAGTGCAAATGCTGTAGATCCATTGGCCAGGAACAGTGAGTGAGCGATGCATGCACTACATTCGCACACATGTGGGATTGCTTTCTCTTTATAATTGATGCCATTTTATTATTGTTTATTGTAATTCTTATTTTATCAACTCAACTCTGTTTTTGTTTCTCTTCACTTCACATTTTATTCGCTGTTCGACGGGGTGTTTCTTTCATTTATTTGATTAGTGATCGTTTTCACTATGTGAATTAAACGCTACGTGCAGCTTGAATGGCGCTGTTTATAGAGAAAAGTGATGGTCACCGCTGTGCTGCGCTGTTGGTTAAACTGAGGGAAAAATCGAAATCGCATTGATAATCACACTGTGTATGGCCGATGAAAAAATCGAATCGTGTAATCGCTTTATTTCGGCTGTTCTTGCCGTTGCCAATTTCTTGAACGGCGAGTGGAAACATTGCGGTCGCCTGAATCCGTTTCTTTGAAAGTTTTTTTTTATTATTGGGCTAGAAGTAAAGATCATCCAGAATGAATTGAATCAGATTTGCTTTTCATCTTGTTTTTTTTTTTATTGGTATTCATTGGTTGACTTTTAGCATATCGTAATTATTTTATTATGTGTCTATAGTGGAAAACAACAGCCTATGTTTGGGAATGTGACCCGAGAAAGGTAAAACAGAATAAAAAGGAAAATTTATTTTATTTCACTTATTTTGGAAAGGCTTTGAATAGGCTGGTTTCTGCTCTGAGGAAAAAAAACGGTTGTGCGAACAAACGAGCCGATTCTGAATAATTGGTGCGACCGACTGAGCCGGAGAGAATTTTGCAAAGCCTTTGATTGTTTGCTGGATGAGTTATGCGGTCAGTCAGTTAGTTAGCTGGATTGGAATTGGTTGGTAATGAAAATTTGACCGCAATGCGAGCGAATTGATGAAAGTTGTAAAGAGTTGTAATTGAACGTTTGCATACATGCTGAGTAAGTATGTATCGTGAACGCGCCATAACAAACATATAGATGGTGAGCTTAGTATGAGTATATCTGCGAGAGATTTCCAGATTAGATGTTCGAATCGTTGTTGTGATCTCTTACTCAACGCAGTGCTGGAAAGGAAACAATTGCCAAGAGTGTCAATGCTTGACGTCGGAGAGAATCATCGCATTTGATCGCCAGTCCGATTGAGCGTGCGCAATGCTCTTTTTCAAACGCCGCAATTTCAGCTTTAATTTAATTTCTTTTATTTTCTCGAATAATGCGCACGGTTCATAGGATACAATGGCATAAATTATTTATAGAAATTCTCTTTGTTGAAATCAACTGAACACAATGAATCGGATCAATGGCACGTACCAAACAACGGCAACAAGCGCACATTTGATGCTGGGTCTGATGGTAGAGAAAAAAAAGTGTAACAAATGTAATTGCCCGTCAACGCCGCTAAACCAAACGAACAAACCATTGAAATGAGCGGTTGTTCGCACGCTCACACCGTATGATCTTTCGTTTTGATGTGTATGCTACTGCTGCTGCTGACTGCTTTTTCCATTGTCATCGCATGTGTAATAAATTGACAATTATTATTTATTCGCCGGCGAGTTTTCTTTGAATTTTACAAGCGATTTATTTGGTGAAAATCAATTGTACAGCGCGAAAGACACGAGAGAAACCGAAAAAAAAGAATCGTTGAAAGAGAAAAATAACCGGTCAAAATGAAAGACCTGGTAACCGCATTATCAGATGACAATGGCGATGGAAGCTATGATGGTCGGTTGCGGTTCGCCATCAAATGAAGACATCGAACATACACTTATTGGTGATATTTAATTAGCGTTGATTGAATCGCATTCAACGCGGTGAAAAATTCACCGAATGACGCATTCAACGAGAACCACCAAAATAACTTCCATTCCTGTTCGGTTGTTTTTATTTTATTGTGGAATGAAAGGTAAAGCCAACGAGTCAAAATCAAGAGGTGTAATTAAAGTGAGAAAGGTGGCTATGCTTAATGAACTTGGCCTATGCGGCATAGGCTATGCTGAAAAGACAAACATCAACAACTAACACAATACAGACGAATGAATTTACATGTGAAACGACAACAACGGTGACGAATAAAATACTTCCGCGCGCACATGAAAAATGCTCTTGTGTGTAGCCATTGACCGTGTTGCGTTCAATTAAAAAGATCTTCTTGATTTTCACCTTTTTCATTTTGCCATTTCACCAAATATTTGCTTTTCGCTTTGATGGATGATGACGACCAAACCATCGATGATTCAATACGATATTATGTACGTAGCTCACTCCGGTAATAGAATGGCAATTTCCCTATGCAAATTTGCAAATTATAAGCATTGCCAAAGAAAAAGACCGGATGAGAAAAGTGACAAGAAGTGAATTTGGCACGCGGAGAACAAATCGAAAGCGATGCTTGAGTGTGCATGCTGGATGGCGGCATTTTTCACTCGCCCTTATTGCACCGAACTACCAATGAAATGTATTTGTGCTCTTGCCACATATATGAGGGTAATAAAATCGCAAGGTTGCAATGTAAGTCGGTGTGTCGCCAACAATGCGTATCTGTTTCAAGTCATCACCCAATGTCTCTTCGTTCCCACATTACAATTACATTATGTTACTGGTTTGGTTCTCTTGTTGCTCTTGCTGCTCTGGTTGTTGTTGTTTTTCTTTCCATGTGCACATACAACAAGTATGTATCAAACGGAAAACATCTACATATACAAAAGTGAATAAAAAAAAGCAACACCGAACAAACGGCCACCGATCGCACGAAAGAGGGAGCTTAACATTACACGAACAAAAATAAAATAAAATATATATAATCAACATATAAAGAACCGTATTCCATGTTACATACAGAAAGTACAGCCACTCGCGTTCGATATGAGACACAAGAATAATTACAACGAAAAATCAAATAACAACAACATAAAACCGAAGCAGTGGTGTTTGTGAAGTGAAAAGTAAAAGAGAGAGAGAGAGAGAGAGAGAGAGAGAGAGAGAGAGAGAGAGAGAGA